>NC_041385.1:626418662-626421118 GCF_002162155.2 Triticum dicoccoides
GGGGGGGGGGTTCCGGTAACCCTCCGGCACTCCGGTTTTCTCCGAAAACGTCCGGAACACTTTCGGTGTCCGAATATAGTCGTCCAATATATCAATCTTTATGTCTCGACCATTTCGAGACTCCTCGTCATTTCCGTGATCACATCTGGGACTCCGAACAAACTTCAGTACATCAAAACTTATAAACTCATAATAAAACTGTCATCGTAACGTTAAGCGTGCGGACCCTACGGGTTCGAGAACTATGTAGACATGACCTAGAACTATTCTCGGTCAATAACCAATAGCGGAACCTGGATGCCCATATTGGTTCCTACATATTCTACGAAGATCTTTATCGGTCAAACCGCATAACAACATACGTTGTTCCCTTTGTCATCGGTATGTTACTTGCCCGAGATTTGATCGTCGGTATCCAATACCTAGTTCAATCTCGTTACCGGTAAGTCTCTTTACTCGTTACGTAATGCCTCATCCCGTAACCAACTCATTGGTCACATTGCTTGCAAGGCTTATTGTGATGTGCATTACCGAGAGGGCCCAGAGATACCTGTCCGACAATCGGAGTGACAAAACCTAATCTCGAAATACGCCAACTCAACATGTACCTTCGGAGACACCTGTAGTACTCCTTTATAATCACCCAGTTACGTTGTGACATTTGGTAGTACCAAAGTGTTCCTCCGATAAACGGGAGTTGCATAATCTCATAGTTATAGGAACATGTATAAGTCATGAAGAAAGCAATAGCAATATACTAAACGATCAAGTGCTAGGCTAACGGAATGGGTCATGTCAATCACATCATTCTCCTAATGATGTGATCCCGTTAATCAAATGACAACACATGTCTATGGTTAGGAAACATAACCATCTTTGATTAATGAGCTAGTCAAGTAGAGGCATACTAGTGACTATATGTTTGTCTATGTATTCACACATGTATCATGTTTCCGGTTAATACAATTCTAGCATGAATAATAAACATTTATCATGATATGAGGAAATAAATAATAACTTTATTATTGCCTCTAGGGCATATTTCCTTCAACCTGTGCACTTGCAGGCCCAACAACGTCTACAAGAAGAAGGTTGTGTAGTAGACATCAACGCGCGGTGGGGGGTTGGGCGAGACGACGTCGTCCTCCTCGTCGCCGTCGAGGACGGTGACGCCACCCTCCTCGCGTCCGCGGCACCAGGCCTGGAGCTCCGCGTATGCTTGGTGCTGGCGGAGCACCTGCTCGCGGATGTAGTCCTCCCTCGCCCACTTGACGGCGGCTTCGTCATCGGGGGCCACCACGTCCGCATGCTCCGGCTTCATGGGGAGCAGCCTTGGCTCGGGCTTCTGCCGGACCAGGCGGAGGGAGCGGGGAGGGTCGGGCACCCTCGTTGTTGATGAGGGCGCTGCTGCGGGTGCTGCGTCAAAGCGGCATCTCTTCCGGCTCCGGCTTAGGGGGGCGGAGCGCCGGCGAGCCGAAGGAGAGCGAGCCGGAGCCCGACGAGGAGGACGTCCCCGGCTCCATTCGTCGCGGCGTCCAGGAGCCGCCACAGCGGCAAGAAAAGGACGGCCGCGGCGTGTACTCGAGGCGCGGCATGTTGCCGACCTCGATGTGGTCGAGGACGGCCTCGAGGGTGCAGCCGCCCCACCACTCGCGCCGCCCATCGGCGTTGAGGCATCTGCGGGGGATGATGCCGCTGGCGGAGGCAATCTGGTCTTCGCGGCGGCACTTGAAGTATATCGTCCACAGCGTATGGCTGTCGGCGGCGTACCTCGGCTCGTTCCGCCGCGCCTCCGTCAACGACGAGCAGATGCGGGCGTTCTCGGCCCGCCGTGCAGCCCCTTCAGGCACTGGTGGTACCGGGACGCCGTCGGCGCTCAACTTCCACGACCCCGACACACGCATGTATGGGGGCGCCAGATAGTCGGCCTCGTAGAGGAGGCGCGCCTCCGGCTCTTGGAGATGGCAGCGGCCGAAGCCGTTCGCCGCCGCGCCGTCGCCTGGGTACCTCTTATCCATTGCTTGTCGGCGGGAAGGAGGGAGCGTGTTGCTTTGTGTGGTGATGCGAGGCGATGTGTGGCATCTGTCCGGCGGGGAGATCGGCTTTTATAGCCGCAGCGGGGCGGCGAGAGCCTGTATGCTAGGCGACGCGTGGCGGGAGCGGGCGGAACGCGCGTCGGTGGCGCCTTCACTGCGCCGCCCGTGAGGCATCAGTGGAGGCTGACAGGCGCTGCAGAGCGGCAGCCTTGGCATTGATTCCCGCAGGAACCGAGCAGATGAGGACGACGAAGCGGCGTCTCGGTGACTCGGCGGGCCCATCCCCGTTTGCGCCAAAAACACGTCCCCGGCGCCCCCAGCACGCCGGGTTTGGCCTGAGTCTGCCGGCGCCGGTTTCGGCCCAAATCGACGAAAAACAGGCTTGTGGGGTGCGACTGAGCCGATTTTCGACCGCCGGCG
>NC_041385.1:626421383-626445891 GCF_002162155.2 Triticum dicoccoides
GTTGGGGGCTGGAGACGCTGTTAGTATTTGCTATGTAGTGAGTGGGATTAGAGTCACATCCCACTCTTGGCTCTCACAATTTTATTTTTTTAGTTCATTTTTGCGAATAGGCCCTCACAATCAGACTCATTGAAGGAAAGGGTATCTTGAAAGCAACCCTAATGAAGTGAACCTTTTTATCCATGAACCTAGAAGACAAACATTCAGAGCCTGCAGATTGGAAGCACCCACCACGCCACCCCACCATATTCTTTTCTCATGCACAATGATGACAAATTTGCCAAGTGGATTTCTTTTATCCCCATCAGGTTCACACCAAAACAATTAGCTGTTTGAGTTTTGACCAAATTTAAAGCCCATCACAGTTTTCATCCGGGTTTCTGTGTACTAATCGGCAACTCTCTTCTTCTTAATTAATAAATGAGACAAAACTTTTGCCTTTGTTTTGAAAATAAGTAAATTTAAAACTTATTTAGGGAACTTAAAAAGGGATAATATATAGATAGGCAAACAGTCTAGACAAGATTTGATGGTCTACGGACATGGATGCAATTTTAATTTCTGATGGTCTTGGCACTATATTGACAAAAAAAAAGCTAGACAAGATTTGATCAACACCAGCTTAGCTTCAGAGGAAAGAAGTTTTCCTCTCCAACCAGTAATTCTAGCCGACATTTTATGTAAGAGCATGATGGGATACGTTAGTGTGGCGTATTGAAGAACAAGGGATTACTAAGATGTCGACAAGTTTAGAATGCAACATCTTCGCAGCTTGCTGCCTCAAGATCGTCTCGTGACTCTCGTCCAAAGCCCATACTACCCGACCAATGCTACGAAGCACGCCACCCCTATCGCCACAGGTCCTACGAGCAAAACGAGTAGCAGCATATCCACAAACTGTAACTTAAGTCCTAGGCAGAGTGGCAGATGCCTTCTCCCTGGTTCAACTTTTGTCGAGTACACTTTTGACAAGTGAGTACATCGGCCGCTGTCAGTAGTCACCGAGAGCACACAGGTGATTCCAGGCTTTCCAGCGATATGATTGATCGATGGCGTGTCCCGGTGGCTCGCTTCGAGGTACTAGTATTACTTTCGGTCAGGGGGTGAGATCTTGTTCTGGCTTGTAAATATTCAGATCGGAAGATATATAAATTATGTTGAAACACATGTGGACCGGGAGCTAATTCTAAACGTATAAGCTTGAGCGCCAACGCATCGTTCCTACTTTTCGTCAACACGTCGGTCATTCATGTTTTATACTCCCGTACCATTCACGAGATCTTTCTTAACAACCCCCATACCTTTCCCCAAGTTCTTTATGTGTTGGCATGGATAACTTCTTTACATAAGTAGTAACAGCAGCCTGTCGCAAGTAGACACTATAACTTCCTATGTGATGTGCCATGGCGTCGATAGCTGACAAATTAACCCCAAACAGCAAGATCATGCATGCATGTTTTGATTAGGGAGATCAGGGGAACCACCAAAACACTGTATATGCCGTACACACACATTACATATAACAAGATCAGGCGATAATACTTGCCGACCTCTCCCTAGTACGTACATCCCTGACGACGGAACAACGAGAACAAAACATAGCAGAACAACAAGACAAGTGCCGTGAGGAGTGAAAGTTATCCTTGCATGCACGCACGAGACAGCGATAGACGTCACGTCAAGGTGGTGATCACTACAGGAACACGAACAAACCTTAACAAAAGTAGTAGAGCTGGCACATGAACCAGCGCGCTAGCTAGGTGGTGTGCAAGCATACCATAAATTATTGGACACTCGGACAAGCAATTCGGCTTCTCATTTCTTCTTGGCACCGGCGGGCGGGGCGGGCGGCTTGGCCCCGCCTTTCTTGCCGCCCGCGTCGGCGTCGCAGACGAGCACCGACGCCGTGGCCACGGCGGCCGCCACGATGTGCTTGGCGATGCTCTCCTTGACCTGGCCCCGCCGCGGCAGCGGGTTCCCCGACGGCGTCTTGCAGATGCAGCGGTTGGCCGGAGCGCGGCAGCTAGTCGACATTGCGGACTTGCAGCAGAGGTATACTAGCTGCTTGCTCGCTCTCTCTGGCCCGGTGGCTTGGTGAGGAAGGAGTTCGTGTGCTCTGAGGACGAAATTGGCACCAGCTGGTAGGGGTTTAAATAAGGAAGCAAAAGAGGTAGCCGAGGAGGGATGGACGGGGCCGGGTAGGGGTGCGTGCCGGAGCCCATTGCACCAACCGGTCGCGGCCGGATCCCGGATGGATGAGGAGGAGAGGCCGAGGAGGACTGGGGGGATGACTTGGACTTGGAGTGTGGACTGGATATGGTCACGCAGTCAAGGCCGTGGTGGTACTCTCTTGTTTTACTCGAGTGGCAAGACGAGGCCGGGCCGGGGGCAGGTGGTGACCGGCGAGGAGCGAGTGTGCCGTGGTGGGGATGCATGCACGCTCGCGCGTTCTCACTACATGGAAAGGACGGTGGAGGTAGAGCCGCCCGGTGCAGGGTGGTTCAACTTCGGTGGGAGATGGGAGGCGCCCGGTGCACGTAGGAAAGCTCAACAAACAGCTCGTGGCCCGTGCATAAACTTTGATCCTGTTTGGATGCTCTAACTCAGTTAGAGGTTAGAGTTAGATTCTAACCCGAATTAACTCTAGCCAAAGAGATGTTTGGATGACAGGGTTAGATGGAACGCGGATACGGCGAGGCGCCTTCACGGACGTTGCGAGAGGGAAGGAGAAAGAGGACAAGAAGTTTCGAGGAAGTGGGGAAGGATCTGCTGCGGGGAGAGCGAGAGAAAAATGTGTGTTTTTTAGTGCTCCGGAGAAGAACTAATCCAAATAAGCACCTCTTGGGTGGGTTAGATTTTTTAGATGGATTAGATGCATCTAACCCAAACTAACCCTTCTGTTTGGATACTTTTGGGTTAGTTGAGTCCAAACTAACCCAAACTAACTCTAACCCATGGATCCAAACAAGTCCTTTTGATTAATACTCCGCACTACATGGCTTCTTTCTGCTGTACCACAATCGTAGTTCGAATCAAGTTTCTACGCGCTGCTTCCAGCCTGGCATCATGCATGCACACACTCGAATCCTCTGACCACTGCCCGTTTGCTTCGTGCCGAGGTTCAGAGTATGAACGCAGGCAGACTCGTGTGCCTTCTGCAGGTCGCCAGGACGGACAGGGGGTGAATGGCGAAAGCGACTGGACCTCTGGTTGGTGAGAAGCCGAGCAGCAGAGGACAAAACGGATAACGGAGCAATCCAAGCGCGGGTCCGGCCGGCAGGTGGTGACTGGTGATGTGGCCGGCACCGCGCGCAGGTCGGGCACGCATAGTATGAGCTGAAAGTTTTCCCGCTCGCTCGCGTTGCTTGGGAAGGACGGCGGCCATGGCAGTGGTGCGCCCTCGATCGCCTTTCTCGATGCGCTTTTCCCCCGTCATCCGAATCCCGCAGGAGATGCGAGGCAGCCAGGTTCCAGCACGCGCGAAAGCTCAACGCACACCCCGTGGTGGCTAGTCCCATGCGTAAACCTTTTTTTTTCTTTTTGAAAAAGGAGGCTTGCCCTCTGCCTCTGCATCTGCATCTGAATGATGCATGCAGCCATCTTATCAAAAAGACTCAAAGTAGTACAAAGTCATACAAGTATTACAGCTCACAAGCGGAGCAAAGATAAAAGAAACATAGAAATGCTCAAAAGCACAACGGGTATGACAACATAAAGGACAAGCTCTCTAGACTTCTATCCTATCTTGTTATGCGACCGCCACCCAAACCGATTGAATATAGACCGTGCATGAACCGCATAGCGTAAATACAAAAACCACATAGGAGTATGTAGTTGGCTCCAGCACCACCCGATTGAATTGAACTAGATAGTTCCGTACCACCACGTGCATGTGCGTACAGATGTTTTTCTTTGACAAACCGTGGATTTTATTGGCTTAAAATGAAGCATCAACAGAATACAAACACAATGAACACACATCCAATCTCTGCATAGCTATGATGCATCATCATCGCACGTAAACAAAAGACACACTGGCAAATAGCAAAGTTATATAAGACCAAAATTATGCACATGTGAGGAATAAAAAAAAATGATCAGATCCACCGTGGATATACTCCCGTTCTTCTAGTTCCACTTCACGGTCAAGTTTCTACGCCTGCCAGCCAGGCATCATGCATAGGCATGGCAACTACTCGCGCACAACAATACACCCCGGTTTTTTTAGCACCCACGAGAACCCAAAGCTTGGCGTCGTCGATGGTAGCACGGATGAGGACTGGAGGTGGCGCCCTCTTGCATCGGAAGACCCGAGTGTTACGTTCGTTCTAGATTGTCCAAGGAACAAGCATTGTAAGGGAGGCCAAGGCTCGTCGATTTGGGTTTTGCAAGTTGGTTCGCTTGTCCCACCATTCCAGAAAGGATCCATCCATGTGCCAAGAGGAGGTGTCCATGTGTGCAAGACCAAATTCAAGGATGACCGAGTTCCATAGCCGAATGGTGTAGCGGCATTTGTAGAAGAGGTGCGCACCCGTCTCGCCAACTCGCCTGCAAAGCGGGCAAAGCCCACAATTTTCCCACCGCGTCGCTTCAATATGTCGGCTGTCCAAATCCGATCTTGGATAGCCAACCAAGCGAAGAACTTGATCTTGAGAGGGGCCCAAGCCTTCCAGACCATAAAATTCATGGGCGAAAGTGTCAAGCCTAAGAACTGTGCCTTGTATGCGGTGGCCGCCAAAGTAGATCCCGTCATTGGTGTTTTTCCAAATAATGTCATCGTCAGCTTGTTCATCTAGATGTAGGTCATGCACAAGCATCTATAACTTGAAGAATTGACGGATGTGGGCACGTTAGACAAAGCTATTACGAGTGGTCTTAAGAATCCAAGCATTTCCACTGAGGGCTTCGCGCACTTTCATCATGCATTTTGGACTATGGACGATGGAGAGTGGCCGGTCCAATGGACTGAGCGGCCTACCGTACACGGCTCTGGGGGAACGCGACAACGGCCTCCGGCCCCTGGTCCGGCGTCGGACCTACGCACAGCCCACATGAGTCGTCGGCCGCGTGGGCGGAGACGCGAGGTGCATGCATGCGCATCTACCGCTGGCATGCATATGTGTCGTGTGTACCGGCTCACTGAGGATAAAATTGATATAAATGGAACGATGCACAAACCTAACAACATATTCTGCTGCTCAACTTAGCATCTCTTTCCGGGTAAACTGCTTTTGATCGACAGCGGTCTTGAACGGAACATCTCAGAGACCGGAAACGAACCGAAATGCGGGAGAGCCCTGCCACTTTTCGGCAGCATTGTTGTGCGGTGCACGCATGCATGACCTAATTGAGACCGCGTCACGCACTCAGGCTGCCGTGTCATCGTCGGAAAGGCCGGAAATGAAAACGAAGGGGGTTAAGTTGCTCTTTTTCTCCGGCGAGTTCTGTACTTCTTTTTCCTCTGTTCACCATCGAGTTGATGACGGAGAATGCCGATCTATAATACATGCATCAGGGTTAGCTCACTCACTTAATTGACAAGTGTCAAAATGTGTGGTTGAATTATGCATATGTCTGAACTATATGTCATCGTTACTGCAACGTCAGTACATTAGTTATCCCGGTTAGCTCAACTCGAACCTCTTCATGTAAGGCACATATGAGATGCCACTCACTTAATTGACAAGAGGAGCATCTTCCTGGGCTTTTCGAGTGGCGGTGGTTTGGTACGAGATACTCTACCGAGCTTCTATTCAGATATCATTACCGTTGATCGAGCTAACTTTCAGCCTAACCCATGATCCTAATCATCGTGCGTATCACCCCAAAGATCTAGCTACACTTTATTGATCGCTGATTACTTTTGCCAGGGTATCTGTATTTGTAGTGGCATTATGTGGCGATGTGATGCAGCTTAGTGGTCTGCTAACAAAATATGCTTGCGGGGATGGATGCTCGTCTGTAAACGCCCCGTGTTACTGGTTTGTTCGAGATCTAACTCCGAAACTTTAGTGACTCGTGCATTCTACATTAGATAGCATGGCTATAATATTAAACAAATCTGGAAAGAGCAACCAACTTAGGGATCTTATTCTGGTTGTTGAGATGCATGATATCTCGTACTTACTGATAGTTCGCTACTGAAGGCAGAATCTGGAGTAGATTGATTAGCATCACGCAAAGCCATCTAAAAAATGGCACTCACATCCATCGGCTTTTGACAAACAATTATCTCATGGCAGCAGTGCTGCTATATCCGCCAGTGGTATCACTGACACTTTGGCAAATCCGGCTCGTGTCAGTGTGTCATGCCTCCTGGGTCTTAGAGCATCTCTAGCTCTTCTACTAAAGATGAGCTACTTGAACCACCACTTGATACTTAACCCCTCAAATTTTGACGAGTTCTGGGGCTAGATCCTCGTCTCTAGACCTTGGAGCACTCTCTTCAGGTTCCTTCCCTGCTGTATTTGGGTTTTCGAAGAGGGGAAGGGATGGCTTCTCCTCCTTCCCCAAGATGGCAGTAGGATGGATCAGCCGGAAGGGTCGTGTTGGGGGTGTTGTGTTTTCCTTTGTTCTGTAACAAGACTTGGTGATTTCTGTTAATGGAAATCGGAGAGAGGGCTCTCTTTTATCAAAAAAAAAGTCCTGTTTTCAAATTCTAACTTCTCAAAACAGTAATTTTGTGCATATAGTCATTTCAAACTAGATTTGGATAACTTAATGATTATTTATTCATAACACTTCCAGGTTAAACATAAAATACTGAAATAAACTAACTATCACTTTGTTAACACAAATTAAAAGCTAAAACAAGCTAAATATCTACTCCTCGCCGGAGGAGATGTTGATGACCGGCGCCTTGCTGGAGCCAAATCCCTCGGTGTCATCGGCTTGCCACCAGAGTCGTCGGAGCCTCGCAAACATTGCCACCCAGTCCCCCTCCATCGTCACCAAAGACGCGTGGTTGGCAGTGTCCTCGCCCGGATTTGATCGACAATTCTATTATTTTTCTATAAATATATACATGTTCTTCAAGCATGTGTAAAGTTTCATTAACTAATGCGGTTATTGGCATGAGACACACACACACACACACACACACACACACACACACACACACACACACAAAATCTGGCTCAAATACAACATTTTTTAAATCTATGTATTTGACTTTTTTGTGTAAATTACAAGTGAACATATAGTTCATGAAATTTATATGTGTATACTACAGATATATGCTTATTTGTATTTTTTCAGATTTTCTTATGTTATTCGCTGAAAAATAAATAAATAAAAGGCTCCGTGGAGCTAGGCCACATATGCACTTTTTCGTAGATGAGGTCTAACTCTTCAAACAAGATTATTTTTCAAGAGTTATACTAGTATTTTTCTACTTATTAAAGGCCAAAGATGTTCACGTTTACGCGCTGCTGAACTGCAGGCTATGCTGCTCATGTACGTGCTAATTGAAGAGTCTGTCTGGCCTGGCTATTTGCACGGCAGACGGCGGGCAGGACTACGTGCTAATTGAAGAGTCTGTCTGGCCTGGCTATTTTGTCTTCGATCTCAGAAACAGAACAGGCAAAAGATATCTCAGTTACAGATTCCATTACCATCATCAAAGTGGAGCGTAATACACATTGCTAGCTACTCCGAAGACGAAGCTCCATCTCCGTCTCTTCACCCGTGAACAGCATTATTGCCGAGGATGCGAGGTCTAGCCCACCGATGTAACCTCAAAAGCCAGCAGAAAAGGAAGGGGCTGGGAAGGGGGAAACTCGAACGAAACCAGCAACAGCAGGCACCTATCTGAAACCACTCTGCTTCAACTTGCACACGATACCTATGCATAACAAGCACCACACCACACTTCTAGCTAGATTGGTCGAAAAACTGCTGCTCGGACCGGCCGGCCATCTCATCTTCTGAAGCTGTTTCTGACGCCCGGCACCACGAGGCTGCCCAGGGTCTTGGCTATTTGCACCTTGAGCTGGCCCCGCTTCAGAGGAGGCCTCTTCTCCTTGTTGCTGGAGCTGTTGTTGCACGGGTGTCCGTACTCCATTGCTCCTCTCTTCCTCCTCTCTCTGCGCTTGAGGTTCAATTCAAGTGGTGGCTTGTGTTGCTGGGGAGGCGAGAGCTGGTTTAGGGATGGAGTGTGCAAGGCTGAGCTTATATAGCGGAAGTTTTCAGGCACGTTCTGATAGATTGCGCGTTCTTATTTATCTGCTCCCTCCATAAACTAATATAAAAACATTTCGATCACTAGTTTATCAGGAGGAGTAATTAACTCCCTATCACTACTCTTTCGCGGAAAAAAAAACTCCCTATCTCTACTGGGTCCAGGAACAAGTTGACTCGCTTTAGTTGGGAGTCACACGTGGGTTAGTATTTGCTTCTGTAGTTAGTGGGATTACAGTCACTTGTTCTCACTCCTGCTCTCACTATCACACTCATTATGGAGGGGAGAGGGTATCTTGGACGCATCCGTGAAAGAGAGACTTACAATCATAGCCTGACCAGCAAGATTAGTGACAGTTTAATCTCGTGACACTGGCGATCTAGATTTACTACTAACCCCGGTCCAAAAAGTAGGCTTATTAGTATTTTTTTCTAGTTATATATTTCTAAGTTTATATATTTTTTAGAAAGGAGGTTCAACCCCGGCCTCTGCATTAAGCGATACATACCACCGTCTTTATTAATTATTCCACGAAAGTCTGACAAAACTATAATCAAATGACGCAAAACCTACAATAATGTGGAGTGTTTTCACTCCCAGTCTATAACCGATGTCGTCGCCGATGTATCCATATAACATATCGAAACGAACAACCGGTACAGCAGATCTAAAGCGTACATCACATGCACACACGTTTTAGAAGCCGTCATCATCATCGAACTGTTCCATCATCAGGAGAAAGATCCGCATCATCCTTACCGGTCCGACCATCCGTCTACGCCACCATGGCGCCCTGCGACGCCACCGCCCTGCGCTCATCCATCCCGATGTGCAGACTCTAGAAGATCTTTCATGTGTAGCATCTGCCGAACAGGCATGACACAACGTAGCACCCGTTGGCCAGGCATGACTTCACATTTCCATCGAAGCTCCGTTCAAGACGAAGCCGCTCCACCTCCTGTCTTTGTGTTCCAGCGTTGCTCCATAAACGATGCTCCCAAGAGAGAAACGACACCGTAGTGCCACCATTGTTCGATCTGGAAGATTAGATCCTAGGGTTTCCCCCGGAGCAACACGAGTGGGTCAACAATAGCTACAGGATGATGCCTGCATCAAGGTAACGACGCAGAACGCCGCCATCGCCTGCCGTCAGCTAGGTTTTCACCGGCAACTATGTCTGTCCGACTCGCAGCTGGGACTAGATGACGAATCTTGAGATCCGACCACCCAGCCTCAAGCAAACCACCTCCAACAGGGGAGATGACCACTACCACCGGCTGCACCGGCCAGAATAGATCTGACCGAAGGTGCCGCCAAGCAGTCCACCAGGCCCTTCGCGCCGCCGCCAATCCAAAGCCAGATCGCTCGCCATCGCAGAATAGCCAGCCGCCGCTGCCGACCGCATTGCGCCACCGCCCGAACCGGGCCAGCTGCCGCATGCCGCCGCCCATGACAGGGCTGCTAGACACACCTGCAGCCGATGTCGCCCGACGCAGGGTCGGCCACTGCTGCCGTCGCCACAACCATCGTCGCCGCTTCGCTGGATCGCCCGCCCTCCACATGTTTAGAGGGCCCACACCACCCCTGATACGCGGGAGAGAGGGAGTCCCCCTCCACCGTCATCGGCCCTCGGGCGTAGCCCCGCAGCGTCCCCCGGCGATGACGGGAGGAGGTGAGGCGGGAGTTTGCGCCCCCGGCGGCTAGGGTTTGGGCGCCGCCCGAGTCGCCCAAGAGGGGACGACGCCAGGGAGTGAGGGTCCGTTTGTAGAGCAAACATAAAATTGATTACCAGAATTATTAGCAGAGCACACATAAAATTGATTACCAGAATGGTCTTGAAATATGTTTTTATTTGTGACCTCCAGAAAATTGACAAGTTATGTAGGAACTTTCTATGGCATAAGAGCGAGGATCAACCAAGAGCTGACTGTTTGATGGCTTGAGAACAAGTTATTTTGCCAAAATCACATCCATGATGAATGGGCACTCCAGTTCTTGTTGTTCCACTTCACGAAAATCTCTCAAAGTTCTCCTAGTTCCACTTTACGAAAATCTCTTCAAGTCAAGTTTCTACACGGAAGTGCGAGTCATGCATTATGCATGCACGCGCAAGAGTCGATCGAACACTGGACGTGCATCTACATCTGAGCGTCTCAAACCCGCTTCATACACCCGGGCAGGCCGTTCGGTCACTGACTGGTCATAAAATTTTGATCCAGATGGACTTCTTAAACGAAAGGGAATCGGGTTAAAATTTCCCGAGTCGGGATGTGGCGGTTGACGACGACGTGAGGAAGTCTGAAGACGCCAGTGGGGGCCTTAAATGCCTGGGCTGACCGGCATCCATAATATCTAGCCCAAATATGGGACAGATATGGGGCCTCCGGGCGCCCCCGGGCACACACGCCACGTCGGACCCGACAGCCCGACCCCACCGCCAATTGCACCAAATCAACCAAAACCTTCCTCCTCCTCCCATCGTCCTCCAAACTTTCCCGCGCCCGATTCCTCGCCGTCCTCCACCCTTGCTCCCCATCCTCACCACCGGTCCCGATCCACCGCCGGAGATGTCATTAGCACGTCCCCGACCGCCGCGACGGAGACGCGGTCCACCTCGTCCGCCAGCGTCCCTTCGTCGGCTCTATCTTGCAAGGCGGAGAACGTCGCCCGAAAGTTGCGGTGACGCCGGCAGCAAGAGAGGGAGGCGAAGGCGACGGTTTCACAGGAAGGTTCGGACATGGTCGAGCAGCTGTCTCCCCCACTGCGTACGGAACCCCGCACCCCTTCCATCCAAGCGCGATGCAGATTACGCCGTCCGACCCCGTTGGGACATAGGAGAATTCAACGGCTGGTTGGGCCATTCCGGAGAGCTTTTCGCAAATGCAAATACCGACGGTCGATGCATGTGACTCACCGTTGCTAGTTCGGGCGCGGATGAGGACGAGCACTACGGCGCCCGGGCTGCCCTCGACATGTTCGACGGAATGACAGAACAGGAGTCAGTACGTTTTCTTGCTCTTGTTCGATCAAATTTTTGCATAGACCACTAGTTTATTTTGTATATGATGAATGCTTGTAAACCATGATCATGTAGGAGACGTTCTTGTCAAACATGATCAATGGCAATAAAGATCTGACAGAAATGGAGCATGAATTGGAGGACACCACCGCATTTGAAGTTGGGGCAACATCCAATCCCAATCCGAGCAAGAAGAAGAAGAAGATCAAGATGGAGAAGGCAAGAGGTCCGGCATCCTCAAGATTTGAGGACATCTTGTTGGGCAAAGCTTGATTGGTCACAACAATGGATCCAACATGCAGTACTGAGCAATAGGGAAACACGTATTGGGAGAAGATTTGGAAGGACTACCATGAACAAAAAGAATGTGTGGAGCCGCATCCTATCATGAGCACCCGTATTGGGAGAAGATTTGCGAGATTGAGCTTGAGAAGAAGAGGTTGCAACTTGCACGGGAGTTGGAGGATGCAAAGATCATGTTAGCAGACGAAACCCTCTTGAATGAGCATGCAAAGAGGTGGCTTGCGAACAAGAAGGAGATCAACGACCGTAGGGAGTACGAGGCGGTGAGGGCAGCAGCGGCAGCGGATCATCCAACCCGGGTGCAGGCGGAGCAAGCAGCCTGAATGCAGGCAGAGCAAAACGAGCAGGACGCAATCCGCTCAAAGCAGGCGCCCAACAAGTGATCTGAAGCCATCCGTCACGCTCGGACATTGATTTCACTAGAGCATTTATGGTGCGCATTGCTGCGCCCATCTATTTTTGCACTCCAATGTTAAGGATTGATGCAAATATATGTCGAGACTATATATTGTTTTAATATCATAATGTATTATATATATCTGTAACATTAAGATAATTTGGTCTATCATACCCCTAAATCAGTGATGGGCACTCACTTGTTGTGATTGCCCTCCTTTATTTCGCTCACTTGTTGTAATTGCACTGCTCTATTTTATACAATGTTTAAACTAGCGGGCTATAGCATATAGCGGCGACCCTTAAAAACAACTATAGCTGGGTTATAGCGGGCTATAGCGAGGCTATAGCGGCAAATTGTACATGAATCATTTAGCGGCAACATGCTCAAACAGCTATAGCGGAGCTATAGTGAGGCTATAGCCGGCTATTTAAAACTATGATTTTATATCCATTATTTTTAGTTGATTAGTTGGGGTTACATAGTCCAGGAAAAGAGCTCACTGGTCTCCCTTAGTGTTAAATGTTGGAAATATGCCCTAGAGGCAATAATAAAATGGTTATTATTATATTTCTTTGTTCATGATAATTGTCTGTTATTCATGCTATAATTGTATTATCCAGAAATCGTAATACACGTGTGAATACATAGACCACAACTTGTCCCTAGTGAGCCTCTAGTTGAGTAGCTCGTTGATCAACAGATAGTCATGGTTTCCTGACTATGGACATTGGGTGTCATTGATAACGGGATCACATCATTAGGAGAATGATGTGATGGACAAGACCCAATCCTAAGCATAGCTCAAAGATCGTGGTGTTCATTTAGCTAGAGCTTTTCCAAATGTCAAGTATCATTTCCTTAGACCATGAGATTGTGCAACTCCCGGATACCGTAGGAGTGCTTTGGGTGTGCCAAACATCACAACGTAACTGGGTGACTATAAAGGTGCACTACGGGTATCTCCGAAAGTGTCTGTTGGGTTGGCACGAATCGAGACTGGGATTTGTCACTCCGTATGACGGAGAGGTATCTCTGGGCCCACTCGGCAATGCATCATCATAATGAGCTCAATGTGACCAAGTGTCTGGTCACGGGATCATGCATTACGATACGAGTAAAGTGACTTGCCGGTAACGAGATTAAACGAGGTATTGGGATACCGACGATCGAGTCTCGGGCAAGTAACGTACCGATTGACAAAGGGAATTGTATACGGGATTGCTTGAGTCCTCGACATCATGGTTCATCTGATGAGATCATCGAGGAGCATGTGGGAGCCAACATGGGTATCCAGATCCCGCTGTTGGTTATTGACCGGAGAGGCGTCTCGGTCATGTCTGCATGTCTCCCGAACCCGTAGGGTCTACACACTTAAGGTTCGGTGACACTAGGGTTGTAGAGATATGAGTATGCAGTAACCCGAAAGTTGTTCCGAGTCCCGGATGAGATCCCGAACGTCACGAGGAGTTCCGAAATGGTCCGGAGGTAAAGAATTATATATAGGAAGTGAAGTTTCAACCATCGGGAAAGTTTCGGGGGTTACCGGTATTGTACCGGGACCACTGGAAGAGTCCCGGGGGTCCACCGGGTGGGGCCACCTATCCCGGAGGGCCCCATGGGCTGAAGTGGGAGGGGAACCAGCCCCTGGTGGGCTGGTGCGCCCCCCTTGGCCCCCCTGCGCCTAGGGTTGGAAACCCTAGGGTGGGGGGCGCCTCCACTTGCCTTGGGGGGCAAGGCACCCCCTTAGCCGCTGCCCCCCCTTGGAGATTCAATCTCCTAGGGTCGGCGCCCCCCCTAGGGGCCCTATATAAAGATGGGGGAGGGAGGGCAGCCGCACCCTTGCACTTGGCGCCTCCCTTCCCCCTTGCTACACCTCTCCCTCTCGCAAACGCTTGGTGAAGCCCTGCCAAGATCCCTGCTGCATCCACCACCACGCCGTCATGCTGCTGGATCTTCATCAACCTCTCCTTCCCCCTTGCTGGATCAAGAAGGAGGAGACGTCTCCCTGACCGTACGTGTGTTGAACGCGGAGGTGCCGTCCGTTCGGCGCTAGGATCTCCGGTGATTTGGATCACGACGAGTACGACTCCCTCAACCCCGTTCTCTTGAACGCTTCCGCTCGATCTACAAGGGTATGTAGATGCACTCCTCTCTCTCGTTGCTAGATGAACTCATAGATTGATCTTGGTGAAACCATAGAATTTTTTTATTTTCTGCAACGTTCCCCAGCAGTGGCATCATGAGCTAGGTCTATGCGTAGTTCTCTTTGCATGAGTAGAACACAAATTTGTTGTGGGCGTAGATGTTGTCATCTTTCTTGCCACTACTGGTCTTATTTTGCTTTAGCGGTATTGTGGGATGAAGCGGCCCGGACCGACCTTACACGTACGCTTACGTGAGACAGGTTCCACCGACTGATATGCACTAGTTGCATAAGGTGGCTAGCGGGTGTCTGTCTCTCCCACTTTAGTTGGAGCGGATTCGATGAAAATGGTCCTTATGAAGGGTAAATAGAAGTTGACAAATCACGTTGTGGCTTTTACGTAGGTAAGAAAACATTCTTGCTAGAACCCTATTGCAGCCACGTAAAACATGCAACAACAATTAGAGGGCGTCTAACTTGTTTTTGCAGCATATGATTTGTGATGTGATATGGCCAAAAGTTGTGATGAATGATGAATGATATATTGTGATGTATGAGATCATGTTCTTGTAATAGGATTCACGACTTGCATGTCGATGAGTATGACAACCGGCAGGAGCCATATGAGTTGTCTTAATTATTGTATGACCTATGTGTCAATGATTTAACGCCATGTAATTACTTTACTTTATTGCTAAACCGTTAGCCATAGTAGTAGAAGTAATAGTTGGCGAGCAACTTCATGGAGACACGATGATGGAGATCATGATGATGGAGATCATGGTGTCATGCCGGTGACGAAGATGATCATGGAGCCCCGAAGATGAAGATCAAAGGAGCTATATGATATTGGCCACATCATGTCACTGTTTAATTGCATGTGATGTTTATTATGTTTATGCATCTTGTTTACTTAGAACAACGGTAGTAAATAAGATGATCCCTCATAATAATTTCAAGAAAGTGTTCACCCTAACTGTGCACCGTTGCGAAAGTTCATCGTTTCGAAGCACCACGTGATGATCGGGTGTGATAGATTCTAACATTCACATACAACGTGTGTAAGACAGATTTACACATGCAAAACACTTAGGTTAACTTGACGAGCCTAGCATGTACAGATATGGCCTCGGAACACAAGAAACCGAAAGGTCGAACATGAGTCGTATGGAAGATACGATCGACATGGAGATGTTCACCGATGATGACTAGTACGTCTCACGTGATGATCGGACACGGCCTAGTTGACTCGGATCATGTATCACTTAGATGACTAGAGGGATGTCTAATCTGAGTGGGAGTTCATTAAATAATTTGATTAGATGAACTTAATTATCATGAAATTAGTCTAAAATCTTTACAATATGTCTTGTAGATCAAATGGCCCACGTTACCCTCAACTTCAACGCGTTCCTAGAGAAAACCAAGCTGAAAGATGATGGCAGCAACTATACGGACTGGGTCCGGAACCTGAGGATCATCCTCATAGCTGCCAAGAAAGATTATGTCCTAGAAGCACCGCTAGGTGAAGCACCCATCCCAGAGAACCAAGACGTTATGAACGCTTGGCAGTCTTGTGCTGATGATTACTCCCTCATTCAATGCGGCATGCTTTACAGCTTAGAACCGGGGCTCCAAAAACGTTTTGAGCAACACGGAGCATATGAGATGTTCGAAGAGCTGAAAATGGTTTTCCAAGCTCATGCCCGGGTCGAGAGATATGAAGTCCCTGACAAGTTCTTCAGCAGTTCTGTCAGTGAGCACATACTCAAGATGTCTGGGTTGCACAACCGCCTGACTCAGCTGGGAGTTAATCTCCCGGATGACGCGGTTATTGACAGAATCCTCCAGTCGCTTCCACCGAGCTACAAGAGCTTTGTGATGAACTTCAATATGCAGGGGATGGAAAAGACCATTCCTGAGGTATATTCAATGCTGAAATCAGCGGAGGTAGAGATCAAGAAAGAACATCAAGTGTTGATGGTGAATAAAACCACTAAGTTCAAGAAAGGCAAGGGTAAGAAGAACTTCAAGAAGGACGGCAAGGGAGTTGCCACGCCCGATAAGCCAGTTGCCAGGAAGAAGTCAAAGAATGGACTCAAGCCTGAGACTAAGTGCTTTTATTGCAAAGGAAGTGGTCACTGGAAGCAGAACTGCCCCAAGTACTTAGTGGACAAGAAGGCCGGCAACACTAAAGGTATATGTGATATACATGTAATTGATGTGTACCTTACCAGTACTCGTAGTAGCTCCTGGGTATTTGATACCGGTGTGGTTGCTCATATTAGTAACTCAAAGCAGGAGCTGCGGAATAAGTGGAGACTGGCGAAGGACGAGGTGACGATGTGCGTCGGGAATGGTTCCAAGGTCGATGTGATCGCCGTCGGCACGCTACCTCTACATTTACCTACGGGATTAGTTTTAAACCTCAATAATTGTTATTTAGTGCCAAGTTTGAGCATGAACATTGTATCTGGATCTCGTTTAGTACGAGATGGCTACTCATTTAAATCTGAGAATAATGGTTGTTCTATTTATATGAGAGATATGTTTTATGGTCGTGCCACGATGGTCAATGGTTTATTCTTAATGAATCTCGAACGTGATGTTACACATATTCATAGTGTGAATACCAAAAGATGTAAAGTTGATAACGATAGTCCCACATACTTGTGTCACTGCCGCCTTGGTCACATTGGTGTCAAGCGCATGAAGAAGCTCCATGCTGATGGACTTTTAGAGTCTCTCGATTATGAATCATTTGACACATGCGAACCATGCCTCATGGGCAAAATGACCAAGACTCCGTTCTTCGGAACAATGGAGCGAGCAACCAACTTATTGGAAATCATACATACTGATGTGTGCGGTCCAATGAGCGTTGAGGCTCGCGGAGGATATCGTTATGTTCTCACTCTCACTGATGACTTGAGTAGATATGGGTATGTCTACTTGATGAAACACAAGTCTGAGACCTTTGAAAATTTCAAAGAATTTCAGAATGAGGTAGAGAATCAACGTGACCGAAAAATAAAGTTCTTACGATCAGATCGTGGAGGAGAATATTTAAGTCACGAATTTGGTACGCACTTAAGGAAATGTGGAATCGTTTCACAACTCACGCCGCCTGGAACACCTCAGCGTAACGGTGTGTCCGAACGTCGTAATCGCACTTTATTGGATATGGTGCGATCTATGATGTCTCTTACCGATTTACCGCTATCTTTTTGGGGATACGCTCTAGAGACAACTACATTCACTTTAAATAGGGCACCGTCTAAATCCGTTGAGACGACACCGTATGAATTATGGTTTGGGAAGAAACCTAAGTTGTCGTTTCTAAAAGTTTGGGGATGCGATGCTTATGTCAAGAAACTTCAACCTGAAAAGCTCGAACCCAAGTCGGAAAAATGCGTCTTCATAGGATACCCTAAGGAAACCATCGGGTATACCTTCTACCTCAGATCTGAAGGCAAGATCTTTGTTTCCAAGAACGGGTCCTTTCTGGAGAAAGAGTTTCTCTTGAGAGAAGTAAGTGGGAGGAAAGTGGAACTTGATGAAGTACTACCTCTTGAATCGGTGAGTAGCGCAGCTCAGGATGATGTTCCTATGGTGCCAGCACCAACTGAAGAGGAAGTTAATGATGATGATCAAGGTACTTCGGATCAAGTTACTACTGAACTTCGTAGGTCCACGAGGATACGTTCCACACGAGAGTGGTATGGCAATCCTGTCCTGGAAATCATGTTGTTAGACAACGGTGAACCTTCGAACTATGAAGAAGCAATGGCGGGCCCAGATTCCAACAAATGGCTTGAAGCCATGCAATCCGAGATAGGATCCATATATGAAAACGAAGTATGGACTTTGACAGACTTGCCGGATGATTGGCGAGCGATATAAAACAAATGGATCTTTAAGAAGAAGACGGATGCGGATGGTAATGTTACCATCTATAAAGCTCGACTTGTCGCTAAGGGTTATCGACAAGTTCAAGGGGTTGACTACGATGAGACATTCTCTCTCGTAGCGAAGCTAAAGTCCGTCCGAATCATGTTAGCAATTGCCGCATACTATGATTATGAGATATGGCAAATGGACGTCAAAACAGCATTCCTTAACGGTCATCTTAAGGAAGAACTGTATATGATGCAGCCGGAAGGTTTTGTCGACCCTGAGAATGCTAACAAGGTATGCAAGCTCCAGCGATCCATTTATGGGCTGGTGCAAGCATCTCGGAGTTGGAACATTCGCTTTGATGAGATGATCAAAGCGTTTGGGTTTATGCAGACTTATGGAGAAGCCTGCGTTTACAAGAAAGTGAGTGGGAGCATTGTAGCATTTCTCATATTATATGTAGATGACATACTTTTGATGGGAAATGATATAGAACTCTTGGACGACATTAAGGCCTACTTGAATAAGTGTTTTTCAATGAAGGACCTTGGAGAAGCTGCTTACATACTAGGCATCAAGATCTATAGGGATAGATCGAGACACCTCATAGGTCTTTCACAAAGCACATACCTTGATAAGATATTGAAGAAGTTCAATATGGATCAGTCCAAGAAAGGGTTCTTGCCTGTATTGCAAGGTGTGAGATTGAGCTCCGCTCAATGCCCGACCATGGCAGAAGATAAAAAAGAGATGAGTGTCATCCCCTATGCCTCAGCCATATGGTCTATTATGTATGCCATGCTTTGTACCGGACCTGATGTAAACCTTTCCGTAAGTTTGGTAGGAAGGTACCAAAGCAATCCCGACAAGGAACACTGGACAACGGTCAAGAACATCCTAAAGTACCTGAAAAGGACTAAGGATATGTTTCTCGTTTATGGGGGTGACGAAGAGCTCGTCGTAAAGGGTTACGTTGATTCTAGCTTCGACACAGATCTGGATGACTCTAAGTCACAAACCGGATACGTGTATATTTTGAATGGTGGGGCAGTAAGCTGGTGCAGTTGCAAGCAAAGCGTCGTGGCGGGATCTACATGTGAAGCAGAATACATGACAGCCTCGGAGGCAGCGCATGAAGCAATCTGGGTGAAGGAGTTCATCACCGACCTAGGAGTCATACCCAATGCGTCGGGGCCGATCAAACTCTTCTGTGACAACACTGGAGCTATTGCACTTGCCAAGGAGCCCAGGTTTCACAAGAAGACCAGGCACATCAAGCGTCGCTTCAACTCCATACGTGAAAATGCTCAAGATGGAGACATAGATATTTGTAAAGTACATACGGACCTGAATGTGGCAGATCTGTTGACTAAACCTCTCCCTAGGGCAAAACATGATCAACACCAGAATTCCATGGGTGTTCGATTCATCACAATGTAACTAGATTATTGAACTCTAGTGCAAGTGGGAGACTGTTGGAAATATGCCCTAGAGGCAATAATAAAATGGTTATTATTATACTTCTTTGTTCATGATAATTGTCTGTTATTCATGCTATAATTGTATTATCCGGAAATCGTAATACACGTGTGAATACATAGACCACAACTTGTCCCTAGTGAGCCTCTAGTTGAGTAGCTCGTTGATCAACAGATAGTCATGGTTTCCTGACTATGGACATTGGATGTCATTGATAACAGGATCACATCATTAGGAGAATGATTTGATGGACAAGACCCAATCCTAAGCATAGCTCAAAGATCGTGTAGTTCGTTTAGCTAGAGCTTTTCCAAATGTCAAGTATCATTTCCTTAGACCATGAGATTGTGCAACTCCCGGATACCGTAGAAGTGCTTTGGGTGTGCCAAATGTCACAACGTAAATGGGTGACTACAAAGGTGCACTACGGGTATCTCCGAAAGTGTCTGTTGGGTTGGCACGAATCGAGACTGGGATTTGTCACTCCGTATGACGGAGAGATATCTCTGGGCCCACTCGGTAATGCATCATCATAATGAGCTCAATGTGACCAAGTGTCTGGTCATGGGATCATGCATTACGATACGAGTAAAGTGACTTGCCGGTAACAAGATTAAACGAGGTATTGGGATACCGACGATCGAGTCTCGGGCAAGTAACGTACCGATTGACAAAGGGAATTGTATACGGGATTGCTTGAGTCCTCGACATCGTGGTTCATCCGATGAGATCATCGAGGAGCATGTGGGAGCCAACATGGGTATCCAGATCCCGCTGTTGGTTATTGACCGGAGAGGCATCTCGGTCATGTCTGCATGTCTCCCGAACCGGTAGGGTCTACACACTTAAGGTTCGGTGACGCTAGGGTTGTAGAGATATGAGTATGTAGTAACCCGAAAGTTGTTCCGAGTCCCGAATGAGATCCCGGACGTCACGAGGAGTTCTGGAATGGTCCGGAGGTAAAGAATTATATATAGGAAGTGAAGTTTCGGCCATCGGGAAAGTTTCGGGGGTTACCGGTATTGTACCGGGACCACCGGAAGAGTCCCGGGGGTCCACCGGGTGGGGCCACCTATCCCGGAGGGCCCCATGGGCTGAAGTGGGAGGGGAACCAGCCCCTGGTGGGCTGGTGTGCCCCCCCCGTTGGGACCCCCTGCGCCTAGGGTTGGAAACCCTAGGGTGGGGGGCGCCTCCACTTCCCTTGGGGGGCAAGGCACCCCCTTGGCCGCCGCCCCCCTTGGAGATTCAATCTCCTAGGGCCGCCCCCCCTAGGGGCCCTATTTAAAGAGGGGGGAGGGAGGGAGCCGCACCCTTGCACTTGGCGCCTCCCTTCCCCCTTGCTACACCTCTCCCTCTCGCAGACGCTTGGCGAAGCCCTGCCGAGATCCCTGCTGCATCCACCACCACGCCGTCGTGCTGCTGGATCTTCATCAAACTCTCCTTCCCCCTTGCTGGATCAAGAAGGAGGAGACGTCTCCCTGATCGTACGTGTGTTGAACGTGGAGGTGCCGTCCGTTCGGCGCTAGGATCTCCAGTGATTTGGATCACGATGAGTACGACTCCCTCAACCCCGTTCTCTTGAACGCTTTCGCTCGATCTACAAGGGTATGTAGATGCACTACTCTCTCTCATTGCTAGATGAACTCATAGATTGATCTTGGTGAAACCGTAGAATTTTTTTATTTTCTGCAACGTTCCCCAACATTAAAAGGATTCAATTTTTCCACTAATGACTTACCTGGACTGCGTGAAGGCAATATGCACTACCTCTTTATAATCTCTTCTATCAAGAATGTGCAGAAGCATCCATGAACATAATATTGAACCCACGTTGGAATGTTGTGGCTCTTAGTTGCCATGGCCTTCCTTCTCCTCTCCCGAGCATGGCCTTAGTCCTTGGGTGGCTCGGCAGGCTTGGCATTCTTCCCTTGCCGTTGTGCTCGCCATTCTCAATCTGCCTTTTGCTTCATCAGGGCCACCTACCTCTCGGCATAATCCGTCTTGGAAAATTTGGCATCTGATTGTTTGTACTTCTTTACTTGAAAGACAGAATTGCTGCAGAGTTGTAAGTGTAAGTGGCACACAACACTGGTAATCTAACATATAAAGCCTCAAGAACTGCTAGCACTAGTAGAAAACAGGGCTACCGGTCGGCCCTGGCCAGCCCATTAGTCCCGGTTCTTCAAGAACCGGGACCAATGGGGGGGTATTAGACCTAGTTCGTGAGCCAATTGGGCCGGACGGGGCCTCGTGGGCATTGGTCCCGGTTCGTGTAGAACCATTTGTCCCGATTCGAGCCATGAACCAGGACCAATGGTCCTCGCTGCTGGCCCACAACCATTGGTCCCGGTTCGTGGCTTGAACCGGGACAGAAGGGGCGGCTTTAGTCCTGGTTCATGCCATGAACCGGGACAAATAACTTGCCTACATATACCCACCGCCGCGGCAGAGCACTCCACAGTGCTCTGTTTTTGTCAAGCCGGCGGGGGGAGGGCATTTGTGTGCTCTAGTTCACCTCCTATGCACATGAGGTGTTCGATGAAATGCCCGAGCCACACTAGTTAAGCTTTCTCCTCTCGAAACTCGACCTTCGAGCTCCATTTTCAATGAGATTTGCCTAGATTTAGCGGTCCGTCACGCCCCGTCCCCGCCGCATCTTCACTGCTGTCGATCGCCCTCGCCGATCTCGTCGCCGGCACCACCGTGGTGAGCCTCTTGTTCTTATCTTCTTTCTGAAAGAAAAAAATTCTGACTTCAGATAGATAGTTGTCTAATTTTCTTACTTTTATTATTCCTTGTTATTATATAGTGCGATGGTTTTGGTATCCGCCCCCGTCGGCCCTGTCCTGTCTATGATTCAGATGTGGTATATATTATCTTTTCATAACTATTTGGTTCATTAATTGTTTATGACAATTATGCTGACCAATGTGACATAGATGTTATTTATCTAGGAGGTTGTTGAACCGGAAATTCCAACCGACCCTATTGTCGAGAGGTTAAATTTAGTTGAAGAAGAAAACAATTACTTGAAGGAAAAATAAGAAAAATTGAGTAGGAGAAGATGATATTGGAGTTGCATGTTGCGGATGTCGTCGATGATCACAAGATCAAGATGGATGCAATGCGGTTGAAGATTAAAAAGATTAGAAAATATGCCATTCATACCGAGGCTTGGTATCATTATGCAGTTGGATCAGTTGTTACCTTGGTTGCGGTTATGATCGCATTTGTTTTTGCATTGAAATGTTTTACATAATTTAAATGTATGGTTTAATTAGATGCTCTGGAGAGCTATATGTTGTTCAATGAGAACTATGTATGTACTTTGGTTTTAATGCTCTGAAGAACTATGTATGTACTTTGGTTTCAGAGTTCATTTCAAATGCTTTTCAACTTCATGGTCTTACATCTTTGAATGTTGCATTTTGAACACAAAAAAACAAGGGAGTTCGAATAAGTTCAAAAAATTGAAATCCTTTTGTAACAGACGAGTTTCCGTATGAAACCCTGATACTTTGAAAGAGATTGCCCGTTTTGTACACGAAGTGCATCCAGCTTTTGCCGTAAGCCTCTCTACCTTCTTGCACATGCTATGTGGGTGAAATGTTGATACCATGCCAACTTGGAACCTTTTCAGAGTTCATTTCAAATGCTTTTCAATTTCATGGTCTTATAACTCAAAATAATCAGTAAATGCATGAAAAATAACAAATGAAGTCAGAAAGGGTTGTAAATTGATGATGTGGCTTTGAATGGTGCATTTTGAACACAGAAAAACAAGGGGGTTCAAATAATTTCAAAAGAAATGAAATCCATTTGTAAAAGATGAGTTTCCGTATGAAACCGTGATACTTCGAAGGAGATTGTCTGTTTTGTACACGAAGTGCATCCAGTTTTTGCCGTAAGCCTCTCTACTTTCTTGCACATGCTATGTGGGTGAAATGATGATACCATGCCAACTTGGAACCTTTTCAGAGTTCATTTCAAATGCTTTTCAATTTCATGGTCTTATAGCTCAAAATAATCAGTGAATGCATGAAAAATAACAAATGAAGTCAGAAAGGGTTGTAAATTGATGATGTGGCTTTGAATGGTGCATTTTGAACACAGAAAAATAAGGGGATTCAAATAAGTTCAAAAGAAATGAAAACCCTTTGTAACAGACGAGTTTCCGTATGAAACCCTGATACTTCGAAGGAGATTGTCTGTTTTGTACACGAAGTGCATCCAGTTTTTGCCGTAAGCCTCTCTACTTTCTTGCACATGCTATGTGGGTGAAATGATGATACCATGCCAACTTGGAACCTTTTCAGAGTTCATTTCAAATGCTTTTCAATTTCATGGTCTTATAGCTCAAAATAATCAGTAAATGCATGAAAAATAACAAATGAAGTCAGAAACAAAACAAAATAAAATAAATAATTAATTTGAAACAAAATAATATAAACTTTAATAAAATAGATAAGTAGAAACAAAAAAACTTTAATAACATAAATAAAATTTATGAAACTAAAATTATCAAAGTATTTTTTGTTCAAAACTTTATAAGCAACTTCTAGTATTATTGAAACTAAAATTATATAAAATTGATGCAACTAAAATTATCAAAGTATTTTATGTTCAAAATCATTAAAAGCAAAAAGAATTTTCATAAAGAACTTTTTTTGTTAGAAACTTTAATAGCAAAAAGAATTATCATAAAATAAAATTAATAAGTAATTATAAACAAAATAAAATAAAATAAATAAGTATTTTGTTGTAAATAGAAACAAAACAGAATAAATAAAGCAAAAAAGAAAACAAAAAAATGGGAAAAAATAAAAAAAATTGCCACCAACTAGGCCACCACGACCTGAATACGACTAGAAACCCATCCATGGGCCAGGATTCAGGCCCGCAGTAGGCCCAGAAGGCCCATCAGGAAAAGCAGTAGCAAGTACGCCCGTAAGCCTGAAGTGGAGAGGAGCTCGAGAGGGGTGCGGCAGTGGGGCTTATAAACCACTGCGCGCCCTTCTCAACTAGCGAGGTGGGACTAAACTTTGGCCGCGACGCGGGCAACACACGTGCCTTTGGTCCCGGTTGGTG
>NC_041385.1:626446339-626513099 GCF_002162155.2 Triticum dicoccoides
GCCGCTTCCCGCCCTTTGGGCTGTTGAAAAGAGACCTTTGGTCACGGTTGGTGGCACCAACCGGGACTAAAGGGGAGCATTGGTACCGGTTGGTGCCACCAACCGGTACCAATGGCTTTGCTATATAAGCCAGCAATCGTGAAAATTTCATCGGTTCTTCTATCCCTCCGACGCCGCCGCCAGGCTGCCCGAGCTCGTCGTGCCTCTGCCGCGCCCCCGACCACGCAACCGTTGCCCCGCCCTGACCAAGCCGCCGTCGCCCCTGCCCCCTGACCACGTCGCGCGCCCTCGCCGTGCCTCTGCCGCACTCCCGACCCGCCATGTCGACGTTGTCGCCGCCCTCTGCCCCGTCGACGCCATCGCCCCTGCCCCGACCACGCCGCCGTCGCCACCCTCTACACCGACGCCGGCGCCGTGCCTCTGCCCCTGCCCTGACTACGCCGCACCTCTCCTTGGTCAGGCCGGCGCCGCCCCCTGTCCTCTCCTCTGTTTTTTCACATATATATGATGTTTTTTTCTCCAGATTATATGTATATGTGTGAGTATATGTATGTGTCTATATCTAATTATATGTCCTTTTTTTAGATTTTTTGTTCATATATATGATGATTTGTTTTTTGCCTTTTTATAAAAATGTATATATGTATGTATGTTCTATGTGCATATAAAAGTTAGATTTTTAGTACATTTGGGTACATTTTAGGTTAGTTTTATCCATATATGTTCTCTGATTTAGTACATTTTAGGTTAGTTTCATTTTTAGAAAAGTTTTATATATTTAGGAAAAGAAGGAAGAGAAGGAAGAAGGAAGAAGAAGAAAAAGTTTTATATATGCATAAGTTACATTTTAGATTAGTATTATAGATCTAGCTAGGAAGATAAGGAAGAAGAAGAAAAAGAAGGAGAGGAAAAAGGAAAATAAGAAGAGGAGAGGAAAAAGTGGAGACATAAATAAGAACAGGAACAAAGAATAAAAAGAAGAGGAGAAGAAGAAAGGAATAGAGGAGAAAGAAGAAGAAAAATAGGAAAATCTCTTCTTCTCCTTTTTTTCTTTTTTTTTCTTCGATTGCTTCTCTTCTATTCCTTTCTTCTTCTCCTCTTTTTACTTCTTCTTTTGTCTTCTTATTTTTTATCGGGTATGTCATTGTCAATATACCCCCTCCCAAGAACTTCAACACGAGGGGGGGGGGTACCGATATACCCCCTCCCCGATAACATTATTTTCCCATGTATATGTATGTCACGTCGTTGTCGATATAACCCCCTCCCGGATAACTTCGACATGAGGGGCGGTCGATATATATACCCCCTCTCGACCATGATAACTTATACCACGGGAGCACCCCCCTCGGCCCTCTCGCTCGACCAAAACTCTCGAGGACACCCAAACCCTAGAGAAAAAACGATGTTGGTCTCCTACCCCCTCCCGCCGCGCCCCTACCCGACAAACTCTCTCGAGGCCACCCAAATTTACCAAGTTAAAAGAGCATTGTCATCGAGGCCACCCCAAACCCTTGAAGCGTTGTGTCGAGGCCATCCCAAACCCTTGAAGCGTTGTCTAGGCTACCCCAAACCCTAGAGAAGCAGCGTCGAGGCCACTAACATGATTCCTTATTGTGATTAGCTAGCTAGTTCTACGTTTGCCACTAATATATATCCATCTGTACCATGTTTGAATAATAATTGACATGTTGTAAATATTTGTAGAAACTATGGAGCACTCCCGAGACAAAGCAACAGAAGAGATGTTGGGGGAGATAATCGCACAAGGAAGTGATGTCGTTGCGTCATTTCTCAACGACACCGATGGTCAGGAAGGACTGGGTGAAGAAGAGGGCTATGTTCATGATGGCTCCGGTGACCCATTAATGCCGGTACAAGAAGAGGGCTATGTTCATGATGGCTTTAGTGACCCAATGGAGGTACAAGAAGGAGACCGTGCTGACTACTCCGGTGACTGAACCGAGTCGGGCCAGATATATATATATATTAGTTAAGCCCATGCTGACTAGTTAATTGATGCATTCATTGTTTTCATATGTACACATATTTATTAATCGTCTTTCTTCTTTTTCTCTAGCCCTTCGGATCGAGCTCAACTTCGGTAAAGAAACGAGGCCCAAAGAAAAAGTTGCGCTCGGATGAAAGGTTTGAGATCACAGCAATCGCGCGCGATGGCAAGCCGATTGAACCCATCCAGACAAGGGATGCATTTTGTGCTCAGTGCGGGGTTCTTGTTAGGGACAAGATCCCGATCAGTATCCAGCAATGGTTAAATCCAAAGAAGGAAGACCCTGAAGTGCCGACGTCTTATGTCTCCGATATGCAGAAAGAAGATCTTTGGACAACGCTTAAGGCAAATTTCACCCTACCGCCAGAGGAGGATCCAGAGAAGCCAGTTAAAGAGGAATTGATCAAGTCTCATGCTCTTAAGAAGACGAAAGAACTATTCAGGAGGTGGAAGAATGAGCTGAAAACGTTTGTCGACAAAGAAGAGACACCAGAATTCACCGGCCGGTTTGAGAAGATCAGAGATCAATGGCATGCATTTGTGGCCCATAAGACATTGAAAAAGAGTAAGAAGATGTCAGCGAAAAACAAGATTAATGCTGCAAAGAAGAAGCATCACCATCGCACGGGGTCAGGTGGTTACCTCAAAGCCCGACCTTTGTGGGACAAGGCTGAGAATGACCTGAGGAACGAGAAGCAGATCACAGCAAATGACCTGCCGAAGCTTCCCCTGAAGCTACCCCGCCATCTTAGTGGAGAAGCAGCGTGGCTTCCACCGAGCAGACTCAGCAGCTGGAGCCTGTCTTCACGGGCTACCCCATGGATGCTATCGCAGAGTCTCAACATTGCCACCTTATGACGCGATGGATGACATTGAAAGTCAAGGCGGCTGTTAGCTCTGTTATACGTAACAAACCTGGCTCAACCTACCACAACCAGCCGATTCCAGAAGGATATCCTAGGGTGATGGTGGATCAAATAACGGACGGATTTGAGGACCTTGAGCTTGACCACCCTACGGGTGAAGGGGAGATTCGGCTGGGTTCTTCTCTGAAGACTCCATGCCTATGGTGGAAGAAGCTCATCAACCTTCCGAACTGGACGCCTCCGCCTCCTCCTCCTCATCCGGCGAGTCAGGGCACTCCGCCTCCTCCTCCGCCTCCTCCGGCGAGTGATCAGGGCACTCAGCCTCCTTCTCCGGCGCGTGGCGGCACTCCGCCTCCTTCTCCGCCTGCGCCAACGCGCCCGAGCAGCCAGCTGCCTCCTCCTTCTCGGCCTCGCCAGCAAGGGCAGAAGAGACCCACCGCCGCCCCGGCTGCTCCGTGATACGTCTCCAACATATCTATGATTTTTGATTGTTCCATGCTATTATATTACCCCTTTTGGATGTTTATGGGCTTTATTTTACACATTTATATCATTTTTGGGACTAACCTACTAACCGAAGGCCCAGCCCGTATTGCTGTTTTTTTGCCTATTTCAGTATTTCGAAGAAAAGGAATATCAAACGGAGTCCAAACGGAATGAAACCTTCGGGACCGTGATTTTTGGAACGAACCTGATCCAGAGGACTTGGAGTGCAAGTCAAGAAGCAGCCGAGGCTCCCATGAGATAGGAGCCCCCCCCCCTGTAGGGCGCGCCCCCTGTCTCGTGGGCCCCTCGGGCGTCCACCGACGTACTTCTTCCTCCTATATAAGCCTACGTACCTCAAAAACATCCAGGGCAGGACGAAACACAATTTCCACCACCGTAACCTTATGTATCCGCGAGATCCCATCTTGGAGCCTTCGCCGGCACTCTGCCGGAGGGGGAATCGACCATGGAGGGCTTCTACATCAACACCCTTGCCTCTCCGATGAGTTGTGAGTAGTTTACCACAGACCTACGGGTCCATAGTTATTAGCTAGATGGCTTCTTCTCTCTTTTTGGATCTCAATACAATGTTCTCCCCCTCTCTTGTGGAGAAATATTCGATGTAATCTCTTTTTGCGGTGTGTTTGTCGAGATCCGATGAATTGTGGGTTTATGATCAGATTTATCTATGGATAATAATTGAATCTTCTCTGAATTCTTTATATGATTGAGTTATCTTTGCAAGTCTCTTCGAATTATCGGTTTGGTTTGGCCTACTAGATTGATCTTTCTTGCCATGTGAGAAGTGCTTAGCTTTGGGTTCAATCTTGCGGTGTTCTTACCCAGTGACAGAAAGGGTTGCAAGACACGTATTGTATTGTTGCCATCGAGGATAAAAAGATGGGGTTTATATCATATTGCTTGAGTTTATCCCTCTACATCATGTCATCTTGCTTAATGCGTTACTCTGTTCTTATGAACTTAATACTCTAGATGCATGCTGGATAGCGGTCGATGTGTGGAGTAATAGTAGTAGATGCAGGCAGGAGTTGGTCTACTTGTTATGGACGTGATGCCTATATATATGATCATGCCTAGATAACGTCATAATTATTCGCTTTTCTATCAATTGCTCGACAGTAATTTGTTCACCCACCGTAATACTTATGCTCTCGAGAGAAGCCTCTAGTGAAACCTATGGCCCCCGGGTCTATCTTTTATCATATTTGCTTTCAATCTACTTTTATTTGCATCTTTATTTTCTGCATCTATATTATAAAATACCAAATATATATTTATCTTATCATACTATCTCTATCAGATCTCACTTTCGCAAGTGGCCGTGAAGGGATTGACAACCCCTTTGTCGTGTTGGTTGCGAGTTCTTTGTTTGTTTGTGTAGGTTCGTGGGACTTGTTGAGGAGCCTCCTACTGGATTGATACCTTGGTTCTCAAAAACTGAGGGAAATACTTACGCTACTATTGCTGCATCACCCTCTCCTCTTCAAGGAAAACCAACGCAAGCTCAAGACATAGCACTCCGGCGAGTCGTAGTCCTTCTCCGCCGCCTTGTAAGCAAGCACGAAAGAAGACAGCCGCAGCCACTTCGTCTGCTCCGGTGTCTAGCAGTACAGCCAGAGGCGGGAGGCAATACAGATACGATCCATCTCTCAAGGCTCTAGAGAAGTTACCGTACGAGAGGACCGAGGAGGAAAACGTGAAGATCGTGCAGACCAAAGTGAAGGACTTCTTTGAAGGGCTGAAAGCAAAGAGACATCCACCTCCGGAGGAGAAGGTAGATGCAATGAAAGCAAAGCGCACTATCGATGCCCTGAGGAAACCACCAAAGTCTTCGCCGAAAACCAACTATGAGCGCATTACTGAAAAGGCATATCTCCAAGCGGAGAGCTCGGGAAGTACTGTCAGTGATCAAAGGTTAAAAGAACGAGCAGCTGGGAAAAAAATTGCCCAGCTCGGTGAACAAGCAAAGCAATCGTGCCCCCCGCTCAATGTGTCTAGCGACATCGCCGCTAATGCTCCGGGAACGGTGCCCGGTTATAGCAATCTTAGAGATTACCTGCCTAATGATGTACATTTTTATTTCTTGGAGGTGGACGAACACAGATACGAGTACGGGAAGCCTCTCGTCAAAGCTGAAAAATCTCTAACAACGATGATGCGAAGATTCCATAATTGGTACATGAAAACCTGCAGAGAGTCTGGGGGACGAATACTTTGTATCTCAGAATTAAAGAGGAGCACGACCTCGTTGGAACTGATCTGTTGCCTGTTCCATTTGAGGAGTTCTTCAAGTTCTTCAATCAAAAGGCCCTCGATAAATTAACGGTCTTTTGCTACTGTCTGTAAGTACTATTTCTGTCATTAAGTCTCTATATATAGCTCGGCTCTTTCATTACATGTATTTATAATTAATTATCCTCACTATATTATGCAGATTGAAGATCGTCGAGTGCAAAAAACAAGAAATGTATGATATTGGGTTCATTAACACAAATATCATAGATGAATTTCAGGTTAAAAAGAACGCCGAAGAGGCCGAGGCCAACTTGCTACAATCATTGATCAAAAGTCAAAACAAAGATTTAATACTCTTTCCTTACAACTTCGAGTGAGTGTTACTGTCGTGTGCATATTCGGTTTCCCTTATTACTCGAGCGAGGTTATAATAATGTAATTGATGAGTTATGCATGCGTGCGCAGCTTCCACTATGTTCTTATGGAGATTAAGCTTGAGCGGGGACTAGTAACCGTCTTAGACTCGAGACAAAAAGATCCCGAAACCTATGCAGACATGACTAAATTGCTCAACAAGTAAGTTCGATCGATCATTATCGCACATTATTGGCAACTTTTTGTTCATTTCCTGATATCTCAAGTAATAATAATTATTTTCTTTGTCTTGCAGGGTTTGGAAACAGTTCACCGCAGAAGCTCCGGGACTACCGAAGGAGCTGCGATATACATACCCAAAAGTAAGTACTACTAGCTAGCTAGTTGCGCGCATCTCCCGTTGATTCTATAGCTATACTTTCATCAATGCCATTTATAATGCTTCATTATCATTTTGATTGACCTCTATTTCTCGTAAAGTGCTTGTGGCAGGAACAAGGGAATGATTTCTATGGATACTACGTGTGCGAGTTCATCTACAACGCGACTTTGAAAAATAAGCGGGGCTACTCTAAAAGACAATATGAAGTGCGTAAGCAATAATATTCACAATTTCATTTTATTACACCATCATTTCTGTTGAGTTTCATTCATATATGTATTAACCCCCTTCTTCAAATTAGACGTGGCAGATGCGGAATGAACTCCTACCACAAGATCGCATGAAAGCAATTCAAGAGGAATTGGCGGGATTCTTTCTTGACCACGTCATCAATAAAGCCGGAGAATACCATGTGGAAGTTGATTTCAAATGCTAGGGGATTGTAAGAGATCTTACATATTGTATATGTATGTAGCCAGTAGCGGCGAATAGATAATACGAAAACTTGTTCTTCGACCAATCTCTCGGAGAAGGAGAGGTCGATCGATCACTTCTCTCGGTATGCATGACGAACCCCTGTACTTAATGGTTTCCTTCATTTTCTTACTAGCTAGCGTGTCGAGGGCCTCTCTATGTACAGTACGTAGCGTCGACCAAGCACGAACATAAGAGAGGACACTTCTCTCTATTAATTAGCTAGCTAACACAACATATGAAACACCTAAATTAACCCCCCAACCCCCCCCTTCAAAAAAAACAAAACCCCCAGCCCCTGAAATGCTAACGCGTGGATGCCTTTTGGTCCCGGTTGGTGCCACCAACCGGGACCAAAGGCCCTCCTGCCTGGGCTCGGTGCACCGGCCACGTGGAGGCCCATCTGTCCTGGTTCGTGTTAGAACCGGGACTAAAGGTCTAGGGCATTAGTAACGACCCTTCAGTCCCCGTTCAAGAACCGGGACAAAAGGCCCTAACCAACCGGGACTAGTGGCGGTTTTTCTACTAGTGTAGGCACAACCGATGCCTCGAGAGCACGGCACCACGCGAGGCGAAAAAGACCACCGCATCGCGCCCGCGAGTGGGGGGCGTAGCGCACCACCTGAGCGAAAAAACCACCGCACCACGCTCGACGTGCAGGCCCCACACCCGTCCGCTTTCTCCTCCAGCGAATCGATCGGGCAGCGAGCGATAGTCAAAGAGAAACGCTCCCCACGCGCACGAACCCTAGCCGCCGCTCTCCTCTAACACGACCCCCAACCACCACCGCTCCTCTCTCCTCTGCCTCGACTCCAATCCATCCAACCCAAACTCTGGCGGCCTCCTCTCCCTCCAGCGCTGCCGCTCCACCCTCACCTTCCTTCCTCTCTAAAGGAAGGGAAGGGAAGTGAAGGGGAGGGGAGGCCCCAGATCGAGCGGAGCGACGCCCAGATCCGCAGCGGCACCGGCACCAGCGCACCGTCGTCCACCTGGTCCTCGAGGAAGTCCATGGATGGGGGCAGAACCCTAGCCCCACACCCATCCATCACGGCGGTGGCCTTCTCTTGGTGGGGTGGGGAGCGAAGTTTTCTGATGTGGTGGCCATCGACGCCTGCGACGGGCTGCAGCACCTTGGCTTCAAAGGTACACACGCCCTCCATCCTCCTCCCCTCCCCTCCCCTCTTCTTCTTCTGGATGACCCCTACGGTTGGGTGGTTTTTGCAGGTAGGCCATCACAATGGAAACAAAAGGATGAGCACCATGGCGGGCGGGCAGCTGCAGGCCATTGCCATCGCCATGTCCCCTAGATTGACAAGCAGACAGCCGGATCCAAGACCAAGCACCCCTGTGGGCTTCCTGCTCAGGCTCCTCAATGCCACGACGGCTGCGGGATCCACGACCATGGCTGCGCGAGCACCCAGATGCAGGTGATACGTCTCCAACGTATCTACTTTTCCAAACACTTTTGCCCTTGTTTTGGACTCTAACTTGCATGATTTGAATGAAACTAACCCGGACTGACGCTGTTTTCAGCAGAACTGCCATGATATTGTTTTATGTGTAGAAAAGAAAAGTTCTCGGAATATCCTGGAAATCCACGGAGGCACTTTTCAGATTTAATAAGACTTTTTGGCGAAAGAATCAAGGTCATGGGGCCCACGGGCTGTCCATGAGACAGGGGGCGCGCCCCCCTAGGGGGGGGCGCCCTCCTATCTCGTGGGCCCCCTGGACCTCCTCCGACCTCAACTCCAACTCCATTTATACCGTCTCGGGGAGAAAAAAATCAAGGAGAAAGTTTCATCGCGTTTCACGACACGGAGCCGCTGCCAAGCCCTAATCTCTCTCGGGAGGGCTAATCTGGAGTCCGTTCGGGGCTTCGGAGAGGGGGATTCGTCGCCGTCGTCATCATCAACCATCCTCCATCACCAATTTCATGATGCTCACCGCCGTGCGTGAGTAATTCCATCGTAGGCTTGCTGGATGGTGATGGGTTGGATGAGATTTACCATGTAATCAAGTTAGTTTTGTTAGGGTTTGATCCCTAGTATCCACTATGTTCTGAGATTGATGTTGCTATGACTTTGCTATGCTTAATGCTTGTTACTAGGGCCCGAGTGCCATGATTTCAGATCTGAACCTATTATGTTTTGATGAATATATGTGTGTTCTTGATCCTATCTTGCAAGTCTATAGTCACCTATTATGTGTTATGATCCGACAACCCCGAAGTGACAATAATCGGGATACTTCTCGGTGATGACCGTAGTTTGAGGAGTTCATGTATTCACTTTGTGTTAATGCTTTGGTCTGGTTCTCTATTAAAAGGAGGCCTTAATATCCCTTAGTTTCCACTAGGACCCCGTTGCCACGGGAGGGTAGGATAAAAGATGTCATGCAAGTTCTTTTCCATAAGCATGTGTGACTATTTACGGAATACATGCCTATATTACATTGATGAATTGGAGCTAGTTCTATATCACCCTATGTTATAACTATAGCATGAGGAATCGCATCCGGCATAATTATCTATCACTGATCCATTGCCTACGAGCTTTTCACATATTGTTCTTTGCTTAGTTACCTTTCCGTTGCTACTGTTACAACTACTACAAAAACCCAAAAACATTTACCTTTTCTGTTGCTACTGTCACCATTACTATCATACCACTCTTGCTACTAAATACTTTGCTGCGGATACTAAGTTATCCAGGTGTGGTTGAATTGACAACTCAACTGCTAATACTCAAGAATATTCTTTGGCTCCCCTTGTGTCGAATCAATAAATTTGGGTTGTACTTCACACTCGAAAGCTGTTGCGATCCCCTACACTTGTGGGTTATCAAGACCAATTTCTGGCGCCGTTGCCGGGGAGCATAGCTCTATTCTCTGAGTCACTTGGGATTTATATCTGTTGATCACTATGAAGAACTTGAAAGACGCTAAGACCAAGATTTTGCCCTCAACTACGAGGGGAGGTAAGGAACTGCCATCTAGCTCTGCACTAGATTCTCCTTCCGTTATGAGTAGGCTTGCGACACCTAAACCTGCTACTGCTATGAATTTTGATATGTCGCATGTTATTGATGATGCCACTTCTGCTATGCATGATGAAACTACTTCTGTGCGTGATACTACTTTGCCATTAGGTGAATTTCTTGATGAACAACTTGCTAGAGTTAGGGGGAATGAAAATATTGAAGATGCTATTGATGATAGTGATGATGAACGTTCCCCCAATGATTATGTTTTACCTGTTGTTCCTAAGGGTTATGTTATGAATGAAAAAGCTGCTATGGAAATTCTTGCTTGCAATGATAGATCTGATCTTAAGAAATTATTAGCTAAATGGAAGCAACAGTCTCTTAATGCTAGAATGAAACCCGATCCTACTTTTGCTATTTCACCTATCTGTGTTACTGATAAGGATTATGAATTCTCTGTTGATCCTGATATTATTACTTTAGTTGAATCTGATCCTTTTTATGGCCTTGAATCTGAAACTGTTGTGGCACATCTTACCAAGTTGAATGATATAGGCACCCTATTTACTCATGATGAGAACTCTCGCTATTTATATATCCTTAAGATATTTCCGTTCTCATTAAAGGGTGATGCTAAGACTTGGTATAATTATTTTGCTCCTGGTTGTGTGCGTAGTCCCCAGGATATGATTTATTACTTCTCTGCTAAATATTTCCCTGCTCATAAGAAACAAGCTGCCTTGCAGGAAATATATAATTTTGTGCAAATCAACGAAGAGAGTCTCCCACAAGCTTGGGGGAGGCTTCTCCGGTTGCTTTATGCTTTGCCTGATCATCATCTTAAGAAAAATGAAATACTTGATATCTTTTATAATGGACTAACCGATGCTTCCAAGGACCACTTGGATAGTTGTGCTGGTTGTGTTTTCAGGGAAAGAATAGTCGACGAAGCTGAAATACTATTGAATAATATGTTGACTAATGAAAATAATTGGACTCTTCCCGAGCCAGTTCCTGAAGTAATTCCTGAACCAATTGAGCCAACTCCCGAGCCTATTCCTAAACCCACTCCGAAGAAGAGAGGTGTTTTATTTCTCAGTCCTGAAGATATGCAAGAGGCAAAGAAATCAATGAAAGAAAAAGGTATTAAAGCTGAAGATGTTAAGAATTTACCTCCTATTGAAGAAATACATGGTCTTAATATACCGCCTGAAGAACTACATTATCTTGATAACCCGACACAGGTAGTGAAGGTAAATTCTCTCTATAGATATGATAAATTTGAAATACCCTCTACTAAATTTCATAGCTCGTGCTTAGATGAATTTGATGACTTTATGGCTAGACAAGAAAGTTTTAATGCTTATGTTGGTAGAGAGTTAAAGAATAATGCTTTCGAGATAGGACGCGTAGGTGATAGTCTGGCTAGAGTAAAGATGAACTTCACCGCGTTAGCAAATATGCTTCTATGGTTGCTACTCAAGCTGAGCAAGTAGTCAAAGCTCAAAATGATTTGCTTGATGAATTGAATAATAAAAATGACTTTGTTGTTAGAGTGGCTACTAGAACTGGTAGAATGACTCAGGAACCTTTGTATCCTGAAGGCCACCCTAAAAGAATTGAACAAGATTCTCAGAATAATAATCTAGATGTTCCTAGTTCTTCTAAGAAGAAGAAAAAGAAGAATGATAGGACTTTGCAAACTTCTAGTGAACCTATTGCAGACACACCTGAGAATCCCAATGATATTTCTATTTCTGATGCTGAAATACAATCAGGTGATGAACATGAACCTAATGATAATGTTAATGATAATGTGCATGTTGATGCTCAACCTAGCAAAGACAATGATGTAGAGATTGAACCTGCTGTTGATCTTGATAACCCACAATCAAAGAATCAATGTTATGATAAGAGAGATTTTGTTGCTAGGAAGCACGGTAAAGAAAGAGAACAATGGGTTCAGAAACCCATGCCCTTTCCTCCTAAACCATCCAAGTCAAAGGATGATGAGGATTTTGAGCATGTTGCTGAAATGATTAGACCTATTTTCTTACGTATGCGCTTAACTGATATGCTTAAAGCAAATACTTATGCTAAATATATGAAGGATATCATCACAAATAAAAGAAAGATACCGGAAGCTGAAATTTCCACCATGCTTGCTAATTACAGTTTTAAGGTTGGAATACCAAAGAAACTTGGAGATCCGGGTGTACCAACTATACCATGCTCTATCAAAAGAAATTATGTTAGAACTGCTTTATGTGATCTTGGAGCCGGTGTTAGTGTTATGCCTCTCTCTTTATATCGCAGACTTGAATTGAATAAGTTGACACCTACTGAAATATCTTTGCAAATGGCTGATAAATCAACTGTTATACCTGTTGGTATTTGTGAGGATGTGCCTGTTGTGGTTGCAAATGTCACTATTTTAACGGACTTTGTTATTCTTGATATTCCCGAGGACGATAGTATGTATATTATCCTTGGTAGACCTTTTCTTAATACTGCAGGGGCTGTTATTGATTGCAACAAAGGCAATGTCACTTTTCATATTAATGGTAATGAGCATATGGTACACTTTCTGAGGAAACAATCTCAAGTTCATAGCATCAATTCTATTCAAAAAGTTCCAACTATCATTTTTGGAGGTTTTGAATTTCCTCTCCCTACTGTCAAGAAAAAGTATGATATTCTTATTGTTGGGGATTTTCATATCCCCGTTGAGGTAACTTAGTGTTATTCGAAATTTCTCCGGTTCCGTGTTATTCGGAATGAGTTTGTTAACAAGACTTGATCAACCTTGTTAGTGGTTTCATTTTGATGATCACGATATGGATGAAACTAGAAGGCACAACCTTCTGTACCCTCCTTTTACTTTCTGTTATTTAGAATAAATAAACAAAAAATAGTATTATCTGTCTGTTTTCTGATTTATCCGTGCAATAAAAAAATAGTCCGAAAATAAAAGTGCTCCAAATGCCCTGCAAATTTAGTATGATTTTTCTGGAATATTTGAGGATTTTAGGCACTGAAAACACTGCAGGAGGGCCAAGCACCAGGCCACGAGAGAGGAGGGCAAGCCCCCCTGTAGGGCGCGCCCCCCTGTCTCGTGGGCCCCTGGTGACTCCCCTCCACTTATGCCAGCACCCACACACTTCATCTTCTACCCAAAAAATCCCCTTCCAGCTCAAGCCCGAGTTCTAGCTCGTTTTGCTGCAATTTTTGATCTCTTAGCTCAAAGCTCCATTTGCAAAACTGCTGAAAGGATCAATATAGTTGACTAGAGGGGGGTGAATAGGCAACTAACAATTTTTTAAGCTTTTCTTTACCAAATTAAACTTTGCAACAAAATAGGTTGTCTAGATATGCAACTATGTGAGCAACCTATATGATGTAATAACAACTAGCACATAAGCAAGCAAGGGATACAACACAAGTAAGCTTGCAAAAGTAAAGGCACGAAATAACCAAGAGTGGAGCTGGTGGAGACGAGGATGTGTTACCGAAGTTCCTTCCTTTTAAAGGGAAGTACGTCTCTGTTAGAGCGGTGTGGAGGCACAATGCTCCCCAAGAAGCCACTGGGGCCACCGTATTCTCCTCACGCCCTCACACAATGCGAGATGCCGTGAATCCACTATTGTTGCCCTTGAAGGCGGCGCCTGAACCTTTACAAACAAGGTTGGGGCAATCTCCACAACTTAATTGGAGGCTCCCAACGACACCACGAAGCTTCACCACAATGGACTATGGCTCTGAGGTGACCTCAACCGTCTAGGGTGCTCAAACACCCAAGAGTAACAAGATCCACTAGGGATTAGTGGGGGGAATCAAATTTCTCTTGGTGGAAGTGTAGATCGGGTCCTTCTCAACCAATCCCGAGCAAATCAACAAGTTTGATTGGCTAGGGAGAGAGATCGGGCGAAAATGGAGCTTGAAGCAACAATGGAGCTTTTGGGGGAAGAGGTAAGTCAACTTTGGGGAAGAAGACACCTTTATATAGTGGGGGAAACAATCCAACCGTTACCCCCCCAAGCAGCCACGCACAGAGCGGTACTACCGCTTGGGCAGGGCGGTACTACCGCTGAACAAGCGGTACTACCGTTCGCTCCCAGCGGTACTGCCGCACTCACAAGGGTTGCAGGGTCCTGGACCCAGAGCGGTACTACCGCGGAAGTACGGGCGGTACTACCGCTTGGAGCGGTACTATCGCGGAAGTACGGGCGGTACTACCGCTTGGAGCGGTACTACCGGCACTACTGCTGCTACTAGTACCGTAAAACCCGACACGAAAAGCAGCGGTCTCGAGTGGAGGCGGTAGTAGCCCGGAACCACTGCGGTACTACGGCCGGAGACCGCAAGTGGTACTACCGCTTGACGTGCTTCGGCGGTACTACCGCTGAGGACCGCGGTACTACCGCTGGGACAGGACAAGGCAGGCAAGGAGAGGAAAGATAGCTCCAATGAAGCGGAAAGGAACATCGGGAGTGATAAGGATGTGTACGTGTTGATTCCACCCTAGCCTTACCAAAGCGGATCCCCTCTTAATAGTACAGTGACTCCTACGAAACTAGTCCACCAATAGAGAAACAAAGGAGCTACACCGTCTTGAATAAAACACCGGGGGGAGGTAATCGTCTCGTGCCAAAGGATGAATCTCTGAAAAAACTCAACGCACACGATTAGTCCGCAAAAACATTGTCATCAATCACCAAAACACCTTGTGGATAAATATGCCTTTACAATCTCCCCCTTTTTGGTGGACTGATGACAATACGAGATTTGCACAGGAAGAAAGCGCAAACCCCACAACTCACAAATGTAGATGAGCTCCCCCTAGATGTGTGCTTATCTAGATAGGTGCTTTGGACTGCATGACACACATACTAGGATCAACGCTCCCCCTACATTTTGGAGACCAACAACCTAAGCAATATATATGAGAGCAAAGAGTATATAACAAGATAAGCATGCAACTCAGAAGCTAGGCAGACATAGATAAAGATAATCTAGAGATAAGGTAGCATATGTCTCACACCATATGTCTGGAACTTAGGTCTCACTGACACAAAACCAAACAAAGCAAACATCGAGAAAGCACACCACAAAGAAGACACACTCGTGAAACAGACAATGACGACACAAATCCCTAAACTCTCTCCCCCTTTGGCATCGAGACACCAAAAAGAGAGGAAGTGTTGCTACGGCTCCAGGTGATAGCAAGGTCGCGAACATCAGATCTCAGCGTGATCGTCTTCGCCATCGTTGTCGGTCGGGAACTGCTCGGCATCAGAATCTGTCCACGGGCAATGCTGCTGAACCCAGTCCTCCTCCTAAGTAAGCTGGTCCTCAGATGCACTGAGAACGATAGCACCCATCTGATGCATGAGCTCCTTGTGACGACCACTGGCCTTCTTCTCAGCAACACGAGTCATGTACTGGCCATGAGACTCCATGCAGAACAGCTTCTTTACCTTGAGCTTGAGCTTCTTTGCCCAAGAGGGCTCAGCCCCAGAAGGCTCATAGTCATCATCATCCTCGGCCTCAGCCTCCTCCTCGGTCTCCATAGCAGCAGCAGACGATGCACCCCTAGACTTAGGGACCTAAGTGCCCCAGTTGTCCTTCTTCCTCAGACGCTTGACCTCATGAGACACCAAATCTCCAGTCTCTAGCATAACCTTGGGATAGACACGATCCCATGCCTTCTCAATAAGCATCATGATGAAAGGACCATAGATTGGGCACTTACGCTCAGAAATGGCAGAGAGGAGTTCAGACCACATAACATGAGAGATGTCCAGGGACTCGCTAGTGTTTTCTTCCTTCTCACGCTGGCAGAAGAGAAGCATGTCCACGAGATAAGAATGAACCATATCCAGATTCCCTATGCGAGGGAACAGAGTCTCATGGAAGACACGGTGAAGAATATCCAGAAAGGCAGGCAGCTCATAAGTTTTCTTCTTAGTCTCAGAGTTGATCTTCAGCGTGCAATAGGGCCAGAGAGCTTGCTTGTGAGTGGAGGTTGTGTTGCGGTGAGGGCGAAAGCCGACAGGAGATGCAAGCCCGCGATCTTCCACCCCAAGCAACTCCATGAATGCCTTCCACTTGACAGAAAGCAACTTGCCATTGGTCATCCAAGTCAGTGTCCTGTCCTCATCAGTCCTGAGATGAACCGTGGCATAGAATTGGGCCACAATATCAGGATCATAATCTTTGTTGAATTGGATGATACCGAGAATGTTTAGTTGAGTGCACATTTGAAGAGCTTCACCAAAGTACTCAGGATCCTTCTCCATATAGTCGGTGTCGATGGAGCGCACATTGACATAGAGGTTCTTCTTGGCCTTGAGCACATCAAAGAAAATGGCAAACTGAAACCTGTTCCAGAACGGACGGTTGACCAAAGTAGGATCTTGGTCTGCCTCATAGGGGTTGCAGCGACGCCTTGCCCAGAACTCCTTGGCTTGCATCTCCAGCACGGTTTTGCCAGTTTGCTTCGCCTTGACAGCAGACTTCTTCTTGATTTGAGGTGGAGGTGGAGCACTTGAGGAACCTCCTGCAGACTTAGTAGTGCGGTAACGCTTCGACGTGGCACGACCGGGGTTGACACGGCAAGCCTGATGCTCAGGATGTTCATCACCTGGAACCACACACAAGAACATGCAGAACAACTAGAAAGAAAGAGCATAAGCCACAAAACACAACAAAAGGATCACTGATCGGTAAGAGTACAGTGGAACTGGGTAGCAAGCGGTAGTACCGCGACCTGTAAGCGGTAGTACCGCTCCAAGCGGTAGTACCGCTCCAGGAGAGCGGTAGTACCGCTCGAGACGGGGAAACAACGGTTTCCCACTGCCGTGGTCAGATCCGGCACTACCGTCCTACCAAATTCAAAAATACTTCTACCAACCACTAATCCAAACTGCCTAGATGCCTTCTCCATCCTACTCAAGCCTAGATTTGGCGAAAAATCTAGAGATGCAACCACTATTGCCCCTAAGATGCTAGATTGGAAATCTAGACAAGAAGAGAGAGGGAACGGGGGCAATACCGGCATCCATGGCAAGAGGATGAGGTGGGGATCGATTCCACCGAAGGGAATGGAGAGGGACGCCCCGGAGAAGGAGATCCGCCGGAGCCCTTCCGCGGCGACCGGTTGCTGGAGAGACGAAATGGAGCGAGGAGGCGAGCGAATGGGTATGGGGGACAAGAAAAACTCCCCCTGCCCCCGATATAACCCCCTGCCCCCCACCTCGCAGCGGTAGTACCGCGCTGGTGGGCGGTACTACCACTTATAAGCGGTAGTACCATGCACCACCAGGGTAGTACCGCCCAGTAACCAACAGGCCTCTAGACAGACGGCTAATGCTCAAAAAGAAGCGAAAAAAAAGGCACGAAGTAAGGAAAGACCAACACGGGAGAAAACACGCTAGCAAGGGGCCAAAACACACCTCTTCAAAAGAGGGCGGTGGCCGAGGCCACCTATGTTTGAGTCAAGAGGTATGGCGTCGCGAAGATTTTAACCTTGGACCCATGACCAAACTCGTCCTTGAAGCACAAGTACCATAAAAAATGGTTAATGTGAAAGACTAGATCAATTTATGCATAATGGGGGGAGGGAGAGTTCATTGAGAGAACAACAGTCCCCCTATGTCCATGCCTACACCTAAACTAGACAACAAGTTGAGTGCGGTGGGGTGTGCAAGGGTTCAAGTCACATTGCTCGAATCAATGATATTTAGCTCATGCCTTAACTCGCGAAATCTTGCTTCATCCAAGGGCTTCGTGAAATATCTGCAAGGTTATCATGCGTGTTGACATACTTGAGCTCAATCTCCCCTCGCCTAATGTGATCCTGGATGAAGTGATACCGAATCTCAATATGCTTCGTCTTGAAATGTTGCACCGGGTTGAGAGAAATCTTGATGGCACTTTCATTGTCACACCAAAGAGGCACTTTGTCACAAATGACACCGTATTCCTTTAAAGTTTGCCTCATCCATAAGAGTTGTGCACAACAACTACCAGCCGCCACATATTCCGCTTCGGTGGACGAGAGAGACACACAACTTTGCTTCTTGGAAGACCAACTCACCAAAGAGCAACCAAGAAATTGGCACCCTCCGGAAGTGGACTTCCTATCCACCTTGTCTCCCGCCCAATCGGAATCCGTAAATCCTTCGAGCTTGAAGTTTGCTCCTCTTGGGTACCATAGGCCAAAGTTTGGGGTATGAGCCAAATATCGAAAGATTCGCTTGACCGCCACAAAGTGGCTTTCCTTTGGTGCGGCTTGAAACCGAGCACACATTCCCACACTCAACATGATATCCGGTCTAGATGCACAAAGGTAAAGCAAGGATCCAATCATAGAGCGATATACCTTTTGGTCCACCGCTTTACCATTGGGATCAAAGTCAAGTTGGCACTTGGTAGGCATTGGAGTAGTAGCTGGCTTGACATCATTTAGCTTGAATCTCTTAAGCATGTCTTGAGTGTATTTGGCTTGGTTGATGAAGGTACCTTCTCTTCTTTGTTTGATATCAAAACCAAGGAAGAACTTCAACTCTCCCATCGAAGACATCTTGAACTTAGAGGTCATGAGAGCGGCAAATTCTTCATTGAAAGCTTTGTGAGGGGAACCAAAGATAATGTCATCAACATATAGTTGGCACACAAACAACTCCCCTTTGACCTTCTTAGTAAAAAGAGTGGGAACAATTTTCCCAACTTCAAATCCACGATCTTGTAACAACTCAGTAAGGTGGTCATACCACGCACGTGGGGCTTGTTTAAGGCCATAGAGTGCCTTATCGAGTTGATACACATGATCTGGGAAGTAAGGATCCTCGAACCCGGGGGGTTACTTGACATAAACCAATTCATTAATAGGTCCATTAAGAAAAGCACTTTTCACATCCATTTGTTGTAACTTAAAGTTGTGATGGGAAGCATAAGCAATCAACAAACGAATGGATTCAAGGCGAGCAACGGGAGCAAAGGTTTCACCGTAGTCGATACCCTCGACTTGGGAGTAGCCTTGTGCTACCAATCTTGCCTTGTTGCGAATGATGTTCCCGTGAGCGTCTTGCTTGTTCTTGAAAATCCACTTGGTTCCAATGACATTATGGTTCCCCGACAGTCGTGGCACCAATCTCCACACCTTGTTGTACTCGAAGTTGTTGAGTTCTTAATGCATGGCATTGAGCCAATCCGAATCTTTGAGCGCCTCATAGACCTTTTGGGGTTCAACACAAGAGACAAACGCGTGATGTTCACAATAGTTTGCTAATTGTCTACGAGTGCTTACCCCCTTTCTTAGACTTCCAACCACATTCTCCATGAGATGGCCTTTGGTGGTGAGCTTGGAAGCAATCTTTTCGGCACGACGCTCTAATTCCTCCTTGGATGTGGAAGGAGGAGGATCAACTTGATTATCTTGAGCGCGTCTTGAGCTTGTTCGAGATCTTGAGCTTGCTCTTGATCGTGAACTTGCTCGAGGGGGAGAACTTGACCTTGGGCATCATTTGGTGGTTCACCACCATCTTTATGTTGATCTTGCCCTTGGTCTTGTTCATGAGGTTGAGGGCCTTCACTTTGTTCTTCGAAAGCGTGTGGGTCTTGGGGAGGTGATGGCTCCACTTGAGTGGATCATTGTCCTTCTCCTTCGGACACAAGGGGTTCCTCAATGGGTAGAATATGACCAATACCCATTCTTCTTATGGCTTGGGGAGGAATTTCATCACCTACATCACAAGTACCACTTTGCTCCACTTGGGAGCCGTTATTTTCGTCAAACTCCACGTTACACGTCTCCTCAATGAGTCCGGTGGACTTGTTGAGAACACGGTAAGCATGAGAGTTTGTAGCATAACCAACAAACATGCCCTCATAAGCTCTAGCCTCAAATTTAGACAAACGAACACCTTTCTTGAGAATGAAACACTTACACCCGAACACCCGGAAGTACTTGAGATTGGGCTTGTTACCGGTGAGTATTTCATAAGGAGTCTTGTTCAAGCCTTTGCGGAGATACAGGCGATTTGATGCATGACACGCGGTGTTGATGGCTTCGGCCCAAAAGTTGTATGGAGACTTGAACTCCGCCATCATGGTCCTTGCCGCATCCATCAACGTCCGGTTCTTTCTCTCCGCAACACCATTTTGTTGAGGGGTGTAAGGAGCGGAAAATTGATGCTTGATCCCCTCATCACTAAGGAACTCATCCAAGGTGTAGTTCTTGAACTCGGTGCCATTGTCACTTCTTATTGTCAAGATCTTTGCATCATGTTGTCGTTGAGCCTCATTTGCAAAGTCGATGACGGTTTGTTGAGTTTCACTCTTCCTCTTGAAGAAATATACCCACATGTATCTTGAATAATCATCCACAATCACCAAGCAATACTTTCTTCCCCCAAGACTATCAAAGGATGGAGGCCCAAAGAGGTCCATGTGAAGGAGCTCCAAGGGTCTCTTCGAATAGATGATAGTCGTGGGAGGGTGAGCTTTCTCATGAAGCTTTCCTTCGATACAAGCACTGCAAGCACGATCTTTGGCAAAACTAACATTTGTTAGTCCACGTACATGGTCCCCCTTGAGAAGACTTTGCAAAGATCTCATATTGACGTGGGCTAAACGGCGATGCCAAAGCCAACCCACATCAACTTTAGCCATTAGGCATGTCGCGGTCTTAGTGGGTCGCTCCGAAAAGTTAATCACATAGAGACCATTCTCGACATGCCCAACAAAGGCTACTTTAAGAGTCTTGCTCCACAAGAGGGCCATGGTATCAAGATCAAAGAAGGTGGCAAAGCCCATGAGTGCAAGTTGACGAACGGAAAGTAAGTTGTACGCAAGGGACTCAACAAGCATGACTTTCTCGATCGTTAGATCATGAGAAATGACAACCTTGCCAAGGCCCAATACCTTAGAATGTGAGGCATCACCCCACTCGACATTGGTGGGAATAGATGGGATCTTTTGCACGTCCACCACCAAGTCCTTGCTCCCGGTCATATGATTTGTTGCTCCACTATCGAGCAACCATGTTCCCCCACCGGAAGCAAACACCTACAAGAGATCAATGCTTAGTTTTAGGTACCCATTTAGTAATGGGTCTTTTGATGTTAGTAACAAGGGTCTTAGGAACCCAAATAGACCATTCAATATACTCATAAGAAGAACCAACAAATTTAGCATAAACATGCCCATCACTAGAACGACACAACACATAAGAAGGGTTAAAGTCGCCGACTTTGTTGGAAGAGATGGCTTTGCCCCTTTTGGCATCACCACTCTTCGCATTGTTCTTCTTCTCATTAGGAGCACCCTCTCCCTCCTTCACAAAAGTTTGCTTAAGCGGGGGAGGTCGTTTGGTCTTGTCATTTTTCTTCTCGTTCTTCCTCTTATTATTGGACTTGGGGGAGAACCCAACTCCCTCCTTGGCCACAACTTCCTTTTGATTGCTCAAAAGGTCATTTAGGTTCTTCTCACCTTGTATGCATGACACAAGGCCTCTCTCGAGTTGTTCCTTCAACTTGGCATTCTCCTCCACGAGATGCACATGCTCACAATACGGGTTACTAGCATTTGCATTATCAATTAAGATCATGTGAGGAAAGGTGGCCTTTTCCTTGGTTAGCTTAACTTGGAGTTGTGCATGAGACTCCTTGAGGTTAGCATGAGCACCCTTCAAGACCTTGTGGGCCTTATCAAGCACATCAAACTCCTCCTTGAGTCTAGCATGATCAACCCCAAGTTTAGCCTTCTCGGAAGATAGCATACGAGACACAACAAGAGCATGATCGAGATCTTTCTTTAACTTAGCATGGTCATTGTTTTGTGACTCCTCAATAGCCAAACGATGCCCACGCTCTTCCTCAAGAGCATTAGAGAGATCGGATATCTCATCGGCATAGTTACGACTATGACCTTCCATCTTAGAGATGGTTTCTTCGTGAGCCTCGATCATGTCATTGACTTCACCAAGTTGTTCCAAGAGAGCAACAAAGTGCTTCTTGGATTTGCCCTTGAGCTTACTCATAAAGGACTCAAATTCATTTACTTCCTCATTAGACCCCTTACCATCATCAATGCCAACCATCAAAGAAGGATTAGGAAAAATGGTGGTTTTGATGTTGGGGGTTACCTTGTTGGTGGCTTTAGCCATGAGGTACTTGGCGGTGATGTTCTCGTTGGGTGAATCGAAGAGAGACACCCGGGGAGTTGTGGCAATGGCAACGGATGCCATGGCCATTGCTTCACTATCTTCATCATCATCGTCATCCTCACGGTATTCCTCTTGAACCACCAACCCTTGAGTAGGAGTCTTCTTGGTGAAGTTGTTCTTGTTGGGGAAAGACTTGGCTTTGTCTCTCTGGATGAGCTTGCCACCATTGTCTTCCCGCTTATCGTAAGGACAATCCTCAACGAAATGGCTTACATTGCCACAGTTGAAACAAGTTCTAACTCTTTGCTTGCTCTTGAAGCCACTTGAGTTGTTCTTGTTGAAATTGGGTCTTGAGTTCTTCTTGCCCCAAAATTTCCTTGAAGCGAGAGCCATGTGCTCGTGATAATCATATTTTGTATCTTCGGGGTTGCTCTCCTCATCTTCCTATTCTTCCTCTTCTTCCACAATAACCTTGGCCTTCAAGGCAAGGTTGGGCTTCTTTGCCCTTTGAGACCGGAGCACCGCGTTATCGGTGGTCTTGTCCAAGATGATCATTGCAACGAACTCATCCAACACTTCACTTGAGGTCATGGAGTGGAAGTCCGGTCTTTGATGAATGGCGGAGGACATGGCCTTGTTGTAGGGCATCATGGCCTTGAGGAACTTGCATTTTATCCAATTGTCATCCGTGTCCTTGCTCCCATGATCTCGGAGGGAGACCGCAAGTTTGGTTACTCTCCGAAAGAGCTCACGAGGTTCTTCATCTTCCTTCATAGCAAACTCATCGGCTTCATCTTGCACCACTTCATAGTTGGAGCATTGAATGCTCGCACTTCCCCGATAGAGAGACACAATGCAATGCCACGTGTCTTTGGCCGTGGCATAGGGTCGAAGATGAGGGAGATCTTCGGGGAGAATTGCCTCTTGGATGATGAAGAGAGCATTCTCATTGAATTGATTATCCACGGCTTCTCGAGGGGTGAAGTTGCTTGGGTCATGTGGATAGAAACCTTCTTCAATGATTCTCCAAAGATTAGTATTCACATGCTTTAAATGACGCTTGAAGCGGTACACCTAAGAATCAAAATCCTCATTTTTCACAATCTTAGGAGGAGGACCGACATGATTTAAATGAGTAGAGGGAATTGGTCCACCATAGGTTGGAGGTTCCACATGGGCAAAGATGCCGGTGCCATTTCTACCACTAGTAGAGGGACCCTTTTCACTGTTAGCTTCCCCCTTTTCGGAGGTAGCATCCGTCACCTTGTTAGTGGGATCACCCACTTTCATCAGCGAGGTAGACAATTTAAGTCCTTCTAGAAATTTAGTAAACATGCTTTCAACCTTGGTCGTCATGGAGTTTTTCAATGTGTCTAGAGCCACATTGAATTCCTCATGAGAGACAGAGGTTCCCCCATCGGCCATAGACGAGATAGGATTCACACCGGAGTGCTTCTCCGCACCGTCTGTGGTGTCAACCATACTCTTCGGACGACAAAGTCCTTAATAAAGAGACGAGGCTCTGATACCAATTGAAAGGATCGATATAGTTGACTAGAGGGGGGGTGAATAGGCAACTAACAATTTTTTAAGCTTTTCTTTACCAAATTAAACTTTGCAACAAAATAGGTTCTCTAGATATGCAACTATGTGAGCAACCTATATGATGCAATAACAACTAGCACATAAGCAAGCAAGGGATACAACACAAGTAAGCTTGCAAAAGTAAAGGCACAAAATAACCAAGAGTGGAGCCGGTGGAGACGAGGATGTGTTACCGAAGTTCCTTCCTTTTAAAGGGAAGCACGTCTCTGTTAGAGCGGTGTGGAGGCACAATGCTCCCCAAGAAGCCACTAGGGCCACCGTATTCTCCTCACGCCCTCACACAATGCGAGATGCCATGAATCCACTATTGGTGCCCCTGAAGGCAGCGACCGAACCTTTACAAACAAGGTTGGGGCAATCTCCACAACTTAATGGGAGGCTCCCAACGACACCATGAAGCTTCACCACAATGGACTATGGCTCCGAGGTGACCTCAACCGTCTAGAGTGCTCAAACACCCAAGAGTAACAAGATCCGCTAGGGATTAGTGGGGGGAATCAAATTTCTCTTGGTGGAAGTGTAGATCGGGTCCTTCTCAACCAATCTCGAGCAAATCAAGAAGTTTGATTGGCTAGGGAGAGAGATCAGGCGAAAATGGAGCTTGGAGCAACAATGCAGCTTTTTGGGGGAAGAGGTAAGTCAACTTTGGGGAAGAAGACACCTTTATATAGTGGGGGAAACAATCCAGCCGTTACCCCCCCAAGCAGCCACGCATAGAGCGGTACTACCGCTTGGGCAGGGCGGTACTACCACTGAACAAGCCGTACTACCGTTCCCTCCCAGCGGTACTGCCGCGCTCACGAGGGTTGCAGGGTCCTTTAAAGGCTCTTCTAGCCAAAGCTCTAAGACAACACAAAGAGAAGAAAAAACCCAAGTATAATCTTCGTCGCTTAGCGGAAGTATGGTCATGTGAATGGCCATGTGAGGATTTCTTGAAGGAAGCCGGAATTCATGAAGACTTTTATGCTTTAATCGAGACTGCAGGGCTCACCGGTTTCATGAACGACCGAATCGATCAGTATCTCTTACTTACCAATACTTTCGTGCAAAACTTTTATTATTATCCTAAGAAGTCACCGCCTGAAGTATCATTTTATTTATATGATGAGTTCAAAGAAATGTCTTTACGTCATTTTTGCACGGTATGTAGGATACCTTATGAGGGAGAATTAGAGGAACCCCATCGTGAAGATGTGGCTGGCTTTGTTGATATTATCGCTGTAGAGGAGCCAAAGAAGGGTTCCGAAGCGAAAGTCTCTAGCATACACTTTCCTGTTTTATGCTACTTTGCCATATTCGCTAGTAGATGATTGATTGGTCGTGGGAATAGTGGAAACTTGAGTTTTCCTGATATTATCATGCTTCAACATGCTTTGCTTGGAGACAATAGTTTTAATATGGGTCCCGTCGTTGCTAACCGGCTAGCCCTGAGTCGTACAAAAGGCCCCATATTTGGAGGTATCTATGATGCACGTCTTGCTAGACATTTTCAGATACCCATTAGGCACCATGAGGAAAAGGAGACAATATTGCCTCCTCACATTCTAGATTACAAGAGCATGGTAGCACATAAGTTTATTGTTGACAACAAAGATAGGATGCTCTTGTATAAACTTAGATTCAATAAGAAACACTTTGAGATTATTATTTTTCCTGCGCCTCTGTTGTTTGATTTGCTTGCAGAAAAATTTCTCGTTACACCGGATGCGGTGAACAATCATCTAGCTCAAGCTTTTACTCCAGAACCTGAACCTGAACTAGAACCTGGACTGGACCCTTATCGCGCATCATCTGTCCAGTGGGATCCGGAGATGACCAGCCAGTATTATCCTGATTATACCTCTCCTTACACCGGAGAGAGTAGCGGCGGTCCTTGGTATTAAACCAACTTAGGCCAAAAGCCTAAGCTTGGGGGAGTACGTATTTCTCACCGACTTTACATTCATGTTCACACACTAGTCGTCGGTGCTCATACTCTTTCATTGTATTATCCATGTTAGTTTAAATCTCTTTTTCTAGTTTTCTTCTTGTGTGTTTGATAAACCTTAAGAAAAACCAAAAAAAATAGTTAGTTTAATTTCCTTGTTTGTAGTAGAAATTAAAATGAAAACCAAAAAGATTTCTCGTTCTTCTTTTACTTGTTGGGCTCTTTCCCATGTAAATAGTTTTATTTTCTTTTCTTTCTTCTAGGGGTCGAGAAGACCATATTGAAAATGCTTAGTGGCTCTCATATGCATGATTGATTATTTATATTTAGAGCCCATATTACTTGTCTTCTCTCTTGAGTTGAATGCTTGCAGATTCCAGCTTAGTCCAATGCACGTGCACTCCTGTTATTGTACACTTCATTCGGTCGTGCAAGTGAAAGGCAATAATGATGATATATGATGGACTTATTGGGATGAGAAAAGCTGGTATGAACTCGACCTCTCTTGTTTTTGTAAATATGATGATTCATCGTTCCTGAGTCAGCTATTATGAAATAAACATATTTGCAATGACACTTAGAGATTATAGTTGCTTGTGCCATGCTTGATTAGCTATGAGTTATAATGGTTTTACCTTGCATGCCAACATGCATTTAGAATGATTATGATGTGATATGATGGGATGGTATCCTCCTTTGAATGAATTGAGTGACTAGACTTGGCACATGTTCACGCATGTAGTTGAATCAAATCAACATAGCCTTCACGATATTTATGTTCATGGTGGATTATATCCTACTCATGCTTGTATCTGGTGTGAATTAATTTTAATGCATGCTTACGACTGTTGTCGCTCTCTCAGTTGGTCGCTTCCCAGTCTTTTGCTAGCCTTCACCTGTACTAAGCAGGAATACTGCTTGTGCATCCAAACTCCTTAAACCCCAAAGTTGTTCCATATGAGTCCACTATACCTTCCTATTTGCGGTACCTACCTGCCATTCCAAGTAAATTTGTATGTGCCAAACTCCAAATCTTCAAATGAAATTCTGTTTTGTATGCTCGAGCAGCTCATGTTTCAACTAGGGCTGCCTATATCTTCCATGCTAGGTGGGTTATTCTGACGAGGAGTGGACTCCGCTCCTCATTCACGAGAAAGGGCCGGTAACTGGGATACCCAGTCCCATGATCCAAAAAGATCAAAGCAAATCAAAATAATTAAACAAACTCCCCCAGGGCTGTTGTATGTTGGAGGCACTCGTTGTTTCGAGCAAGCCATGGATTGATGCTTGTTGGTGGTTGGGGGAGTATAAACCTTTACCATTCTGTTTGGGAACTGCCTATAATGCATGTAGTATGGAAGATACAGCCATCTCATAGTTGTTGCGTGGACAGCGAAAGTATGCTGCTTAAAATGTTATTCAATCTCTATTTTAAAATCGAGCTCCGGCACCTCTACAAATCCTTGCTTCCCTCTGCGAAGGGCCTATCTATTTACTTTTATGTTGAGTCATCATCCTTCTTATTAAAAGCACCCGCTGGAGAGCACACTATCATTTGCATTCATTATTATTGGTTTATATTGGGTATGACTTGACTGGATCTCTTTTACCATGAATTACAATGTTTAGTCAGTCCTTGATCTTTAAAGGTGCTCTGCATTTATGTTTTGCGGTCTCAGAAAGGGCTAGCGAGATACCATTTTGTTATATCATGTTCTGATTTTTTTGAGAAAGTGTTGTCATCTGAGTTTTATTATTATGATTCGCTAGCTGATTATGCTATTCATATGAGTAATTGTGAGACCTATGTGTTATTGTGAGTATGGTTAGTTCATAATATTTGCTGAAACTTGAATGCTGGCTTTTCATGTTACAACAACAAGAGCAAACAGAGTTTGTAAAAGTTTTTCTTTATCACTTTCAGTTTGTCAACTGAATTGCTTGAGGACAAGCAAAGGTTTAAGCTTGGGGGAGTTGATACGTCTCCAACGTATCTACTTTTCCAAACACTTTTGCCCTTGTTTTGGACTCTAACTTGCATGATTTGAATGAAACTAACCCGGACTGACGCTGTTTTCAGCAGAACTGCCATGATGTTGTTTTATGTGTAGAAAAGAAAAGTTCTCGGAATGTCCTGGAAATCCACGAAGGCACTTTTCAGATTTAATAAGAATTTTTGGCAAAAGAATCAAGGTCAGGGGGCCCACGGGCTGTCCACGAGACAGGGGGGCGCGCCCCCCCTAGGGGCGTGCCCTCCTATCTCGTGGTCCCCCCGGACCTCCTCCGACCTCAACTCCAACTCCACATATACCGTCTCGGGGAGAAAAAAATCAAGGAGAAAGTTTCATCGCGTTTCACGACACGGAGCCGCCGCCAAGCCCTAATCTCTCTCGGGAGGGCTGATCTGGAGTCCGTTTGGGGCTTCAGAGAGGGGGATTCGTCGCCGTCGTCATCATCAACCATCCTCCATCACCAATTTCATGATGCTCACCGCTGCGCGTGAGTAATTCCATCGTAGGCTTGCTAGACGGTGATGGGTTGGATGAGATTTACCATGTAATCAAGTTAGTTTTGTTAGGGTTTGATCCCTAGTATCCACTATGTTCTGAGATTGATGTTGCTATGACTTTGCTATGCTTAATGCTTGTCACTAGGGCCCGAGTGCCATGATTTCAGATCTGAACCTATTATGTTTTCATGAATATATGTGTGTTCTTGATCCTATCTTGCAAGTCTATAGTCACCTATTATGTGTTATGATCCGACAACCCCGAAGTGACAATAATCGGGACACTTCTCGGTGATGACCGTAGTTTGAGGAGTTCATGTATTCACTATGTGTTAATGCTTTGGTCCGGTTCTCTATTAAAAGGAGGCCTTAATATCCCTTAGTTTCCACTAGGACCCCGCTGCCACGGGAGGGTAGGACAAAAGATGTCATGCAAGTTCTTTTCCATAAGCATGTGTGACTATTTACGGAATACATGCCTATATTACATTGATAAATTGGAGCTAGTTCTATATCACCCTATGTTATGACTATTGCATGAGGAATCGCATCCGGCATAATTATCCATCACTGATCCATTGCCTATGAGCTTTTCACATATTGTTCTTCGCTTATTTACTTTTCCGTTGCTACTGTTACAACTACTACAAAAACCCAAAAACATTTACCTTTTCTGTTGCTACTGTCACCATTACTATCATACCACTCTTGCTACTAAATACTTTGCTGCAGATACTAAGTTATCCAGGTGTGGTTGAATTCACAACTCAACTGCTAATACTCAAGAATATTCTTTGGCTCCCCTTGTGTCGAATCAATAAATTTGGGTTGTACTTCACCCTCGAAAGCTGTTGCGATCCCCTACACTTGTGGGTTATCAGCAGGGCGGTTCCGAACCCAAAGCGCAGTTTGCAGGTAGTACGAGGGCAGTTAATGAATATACTTGCATGCTTTTACTCTTAGGCAAATCACTAATCATTTAAAAGGCTTATTAGTGTTGATTTTGGAAAGTTATTGGGATACACAAGAACTAGCAATACCACATAAAAAAGAGTCTGGAATTGGACATTTTTTAATCTGTATAGTTGTTGTAGTGCCTGATTAATAGCAGAATAATTATTTGCAGGGATACTTAGATCTTTCTGCTATCATGGTTATCAAGATAGGATTTTTTAATGTACACTATATAGTACAAAAGGTTGTTTATCATATGATGCAAATCATTAGTTTTACGGCAGTCTATTACATCAGAATCTTATCTTGATTGATAGGAATTCCACATATTGAACCTTCAAGATGGCTTGAAATGGACCTGGACAATGTGAATTGGGGCCAGTATCTAAACACTCTATTTTGGAACCTCAACTATTGGGATTGAATCAGTACGCTGGCTGGAGAGGTTGAGAATCCGAAGATAACTCCTTCCTACATGTTTTTGGTGACAGTTTGCTTGATACAATAGATGGATGTTATGTTTAGATATGTTGTGCTCGATGGATCATCTTCTTGCTTTGTTTATTCATGCTTTTTAGGAGAATATTTAAGCATGTTGATATGTTTGTCCCCTATATGTTTAGATATGTTGCCTCGATGGACCTGGTTATAATAATATAATTGATTTTCTATAATTGTTGTTGTGGGTTCGTCGATCATTAATTGGGTGGATGAGAGCAGCAGCGGCGGTGTTGCATTCTCTTTCATGAAACTGACCCCACTTTCTCGTTCTCATTACCTTGTGCGATTTGATTCCTCACTTTTCCTTTCTTCCGTTTCCTTTCCTCTTGCAGGATTGACGGGGCTGCTCTCATTTTCGGTTTGCCACTGCTCCTTGCATTCTACCGCTGCTCATTGTTGTCATAAGAAGGTGAGATCTTCGGTATGATGCTCCTGGCGTGTTTGATGAAATGTCTATAAGCTGATATGTTACTCATTCTCTCTTTCCTTATCGGTTGGTTCTTGGGTCCTCCATGCCGTTAGCCATCAAGGTTGGGTTCCTTCCCGCTTCCTTGCTCAATTTTTGCCTACGGAAAGCGATGTGTGTTGATGTGTTGGTTTTGACAACATCCCCGTGTGATCTTTGTTGGCATATCAAACGAGGATATTTGATGGCATACCCACTGGATTTGGACGTTTGGTGTGATCTCCGTTCAGTTTGTCATGCTCCTTTGTATGCAGTCTGCAGAAGTAGGCACGCCGTTTTTTACCCTCATATTTGATCATGCCGTGATGTTGCCAGCATCTGATTACTGAGTATTGTTCATGCTTTTTTGCTCAATTATTTGGGTAGAATATTTCTTAGAACATTTATGTGGCTTCAACTCTGCATCTCTAACACATACTGTCTTTTTAAGATCTGAAACTCGGTTGCTTCTGTTTACTCTGAGTCTGAGATGTGCAGTAAGAGCAGTGGATGCCCTATTTTTCAATCCTCTCAACACAATTACTTTGTTGTGATCACAGGTTGTAGGCAGCCAAGACGGTGAAGATCTCCTGCATATGAGCTGGCTACGTCTGTGGCCCAACAATGGATGTCATTGCCATCAAGTGCCCAACAATTGAGGTGGTGGTTGTCGACATCTCCAAGCCCCACATTGACGCCTGGAACAATGACACCCTCCCAATCTCCGAGCCCGGCCTCGATGATGTTGTCAAGGCATGCAAGGGCAAGAACCTCTTCTTCAAAACCGACATCGAGAAGCACATCACCGAGGCCAACATCATCTTTGTCTCGGTGAACACTGTTGGAAATATGCCCTAGAGGCAATAATAAATTAGTTATTCTTATTATATTTCCTTGTTCCTGATAATCATTTATTATCCATGCTATAATTGTATTGATAGGAAACTCAGATACATGTGTGGGTACATAGACAACACCATGTCCCTAGTAAGCCTCTAGTTGACTAGCTCATTGATCAATAGATGGTTACGGTTTCCTGACCATGGACATTGGATGTCGTTGATAACGGGATCACATCATTAGGAGAATGATGTGATGGACAAGACCCAACCCTAAGCCTAGCACAAAGATCGTGTAGTTCGTATGCTAAAGCTTTTCTAATGTCAAGTATCATTTGCTTAGACCATGAGATTGTGCAACTCCCGGATACCGTAGGAATGCTTTGGGTGTACCAAACGTCACAACATAACTGGGTGGCTATAAAGGTGCACTACAGGTATCTCCGAAAGTGTCTGTTGGGTTGGCACGAATCGAGACTGGGATTTGTCACTCCGGTTGACGGAGAGGTATCTCTGGGCCCCCTCGGTAGGACATCATCATCATGTGCACAATGTGACCAAGGGGTTGATCACGTGATGATGTGTTACGGAACGAGTAAAGAGACTTGCCGGTAACGAGATTGAACAAGGTATCGGCATACCGACGATCGAATCTCGGGCAAGTACAATACCGCTAGACAAAGGGAATTGTATACGAGATTGATTGAATCCTTGACATCATGGTTCATCCGATGAGATCATCGTGGAACTTGTGGGAGCCAACATGGGTATCCATATCCCGCTGTTGGTTATTGACCAGAGAACATCTCGGTGATGTCTGCATGGTTCCCGAACCCGTAGGGTCTACACACTTAAGGTTCGATGATGCTAGGGTTATAGGGAATAGATATACGTGGTTACCGAATGTTGTTCGGAGTCCCGGATGAGATCCCGGACATCACGAGGAGTTCCGGAATGGTCCGGAGGTAAAGATGTATATATGGGAAGTCCTGTTTTGGTCACCGGAAAAGTTTCGGGTGTTATCGGTAATGTACCGGGACCACCGGGAGGGTCCCGGGGGTCCACCAAGTGGGGCCACCGGCCCAGGAGGGCTGCATGGGCCATGTGTGGGAGGGGACCAGCCCCAGGTGGGCTGGTGCGCCCCCCCACAAGGGCCCAAGGCGCCTAGGGTTTGGGGAGGGGGCGCCCCACCTTGCTTGGGGGGCAAGTTTCCCCCTCTCCCCCCCCCCTTGGCCGCCACCCTAGATGGGTTTGGGGCTGCTGCACCCCTTGGGGTGGGAACCCTAGAGGGGGCGTACCCCCCTCCCTCTCCCCTATATATACTTGAGGTATTTGGGGCTGCATACACATGAGTTTCCACCTCTCCCTGGCGCAGCCCTACCTCTCTTTCTCCTCATATCTCGCGGTGCTTGGCGAAGCCGTGCAGGATTGCCACGCTCCTCCACCACCACCACGCCGTTGTGCTGCTGCTGGACGGAGTCTTCCCCAACCTCTCCCTCTCTCCTTGCTGGATCAAGGCATGGGAGACGTCACCGGGCTGTACGTATGTTGAATGCGGAGGTGCCGTCCGTTCGGCACTAGGATCTCCGGTGATTTGGATCATGACGAGTACGACTCCTTCAACCCCGTTCACTTGAACGCTTCCGCTTAGCGATCTACAAGGGTATGTAGATGCACTCCCCTCTCTCTCGTTGCTAGTCTCTCCATAGATAGATCTTGGTGACTCGTAGGAAAATTTTGAATTTCTGCTACGTTCCTCAACAGTGGCATCATGAGCTAGGTCTATTGCCTAGATTCTATGCACGAGTAGAACACAAGTTGTTGTGGGCGTTGATTTTGTTCAATATGCTTACCGTTACTAGTCCAATCTTGTTTCGACGGTATTGTGGGATGAAGCGGCCCGGACCGACCTTACACGTACACTTACGTGAGACAGGTTCCACCGACTGACATGCACTTGTTGCATAAGTTGGCTAGCGGGTGCCAGTCTCTCCCACTTTAGTCAGAACGGATTCTATGAAAAGGGTCCTTATGAAGGGTAAATAGCAATTGACATATCACGTTGTAGTTTTTGCGTAGGTAAGAAACGTTCTTGCTAGAAACCCATAGCAGCCACGTAAAACATGCAAACAACAATTAGAGGACGTCTAACTTGTTTTTGCAGGGTATGCTATGTGATGTGATATGGCCAAGAAGAATGTGATGTATGAGATTGATCATGTTCTTGTAATAGGAATCACGACTTGCATGTCGATGAGTATGACAACCGACAGGAGCCATAGGAGTTGTCTTAATTTATTGTATGACCTGCGTGTCATTGAACAACGCCATGTAATTACTTTACTTTATTGCTAACCGGTAGCCATAGTAGTAGAAGTAATAGTTGGCGAGACAACTTCATGAAGACACGATGATGGAGATCATGATGATAGAGATCATGGTGTCATGCCGGTGAAGATGATGATCGTGGAGCCCCGAAGATGGAGATCAAAATGAGCAAAATGATATTGGCCATATCATGTCACTATTTGATTGCACGTGATGTTTATCATGTTTATGCATCTTATTTGCTTAGAACGACAGTAGTAAATAAGATGATCCCTCATTAAAATTTCAAGAAAGTGTTCCCCCTAACTGTGCACCGTTGCGAAAGTTCGTCGTTTCGAAGCACCACGTGATGATCGGGTGTGATAGATTCTAACGTTCACATACAACGGGTGTAAGCCAGATTTACACATGCGAAACACTTAGGTTGACTTGACGAGCCTAGCATGTACAGACATGGCCTCGGAACACAAGAGACTGAAAGGTCGAGCATGAGTCGTATGGTAGATACGATCAACATGAAGATGTTCACCGATGATGACTAGTCTGTCTCACGTGATGATCGGACACGACCTAGTTGACTCGGATCATGTAATCACTTAGATGACTAGAGGGATGTCTATCTGAGTGGGAGTTCATAAGATGAACTTAATTATCCTGAACATAGTCAAAAGATTCTTGCAAATTATGTCGTAGCTCGCGCTTTGGTTCTACTGTTTTAGATATGTTCCTAGAGAAAATTTAGTTGAAAGTTGATAGTAGCAATTATGCGGACTGGCTCCGTAAACTGTGGATTGTCCTCATTGTTGCGTAGAAAGCTTATGTCCTTAATGCACCGCTCAGTGTGCTGAACCCCGAACGTCGTCTGTGGATGTTGTGAACATCTGACATACACGTTTTGATAACTACGTGATAGTTCAGTTAAATGGTTTAGAATTGAGGCACCAAAGACATTTTTTGAAACGTCGCGGAACATATGAGATGTTCTGAGGGCTGAAATTGGGATTTCAGGCTCGTGCCCACGTCAAGAGGTATGAGACCTCCGACGAGTTTTCTAGCCTACAAACTAAGGGAGAAGATCTCAATCGTTGAGCTTATACTCAGATTGTCTGTGTACAATAATCACTTGAATCAAGTGGGAGTTAATCTTCCACATGAGATAGTGATGTTTCTCCAAAGACATTGCCACCAAGCTACTAGAGCTTCGTGATGAACTATAACATATCAGGGATAGATATGATGATCCTTGAGATATTCGCGATGTTTGACACCGCAAAAATAGAAATCAAGAAGGAGCATCAATTGTTGATGGTTGGTGAAACCACTAGTTTCGAGAAGGGCAATAGCAAGAAGGGATACTTCATGAAACGGCAAATCAGCTGCTGCTCTAGTGAAGAAACTCAAGGTTGAACCCAAACCCGAGACTAAGTGCTTCTGTAATAAGGGGAACAACCACTGGAGCAGAATTACCCTAGATACTTGGTAGATGAGAAGGCTGGCAAGGTCGATAGAAGTATATTGGATACACATTATGTTGATGTGTACTTTACTAGTACTCCTAGTAGCACCAGGGTATTAGATACCGGTTCGGTTTCTAAGTGTTAGTAACTCGAAATAAAAGCTACGGAATAAACGGAGACTAGCTAAAGGTGAGATGACGATATGTGTTGGAAGTGTTTCCAAGGTTGATGTGATCAAGCATCGCACGCTCCCTCTACCATCGAGATTGGTGTTGAACCTAAATAATTATTATTTGGTGTTTGTGTTGAGCATAGACATGATTGGATTATGTCTATCGCAATATGGTTATTCATTTAAGGAGAATAATGGTTACTCTATTTATTTGAATAATACCTTCAATGGTCTTGCACCTAAAATGAATGGTTTATTGAATCTCGATCGTAGTGGTACACAAGTTCATGCCAAAAGATATAAGATAGTAATTATAGTACCACCTACTTGTGGCACTGCCATGTAAGTCATATTGGTATAAAATGCATGAAGAAGCTCCATGCAGATGGATCGTTTGGACTCACTTGATTTTGAATCACTTGAGACATGCAAATCATACCACATGGGCAAGATGACTGAAAGCCTCATTTTCAGTAAAATGGAACAAGAAAGCAACTTGTTGGAAGTAATGCATTTTGATGTGTGCAGTCCAATGAGTGCTGAGGCACGCAGTGGATATCGTTATGTTCTTACTTCACGGACGATTTGAGTAGATACTGAGTATATTTACTTGATGAAACACAAGTATGAATTATTGAATGGTTCAAGTAGTTTCAGAGTGAAGTTGAAGATCATCGTGACAAGAGGATAAAATGTCTATGATATGATCATAGAGATGAATATCTGAGTTGCGAGTTTGGTACACAATTGAGACATTGTGGAAATTGTTTCACAACTAACACCGCCTGGAACAACATAGTGTGATGGTGTGTCCGAACATCATAGATGCACCCTATTGGATATGGGGCATACCATGATGTCTCTTATCAAATTACCACTATCGTTCATGGGTTAGGCATTAGAGACAACCGCACTCACTTTAATAGGGCACCACGTAATTCTGTTGAGACGGCACCGTTTGAACTATGGTTTGGAGAAACCTAAGTTGTCGTTTCTTAAAAGTTTGGGGCTGCGACGCGTATGTGAAAAAGTTTCATCGTGATAAGCTCGAACCCAAAACGGATAAATACATCTTCATAGGATACCCAAAATGGTTGGGTATACCTCCTATCTCAGATCCGGAAGCAAAAGTAATTGTTTCTAGAAACGGGTCCTTTCTCGAGGAAAAGTTTCTGTCGAAAGAATTGAGTGGGAGGATGGTGGAGATTTGATGAGATTATTGAACCATCACTTCAACAAGTGTGTAGCAGGGCACAGGAAGTTGTTCATGTGGCACCTACGCCAATTGAAGTGGAAGCTGATGATAGTGATCATGATGCTTCGGATCAAGTCACTACCGAACCTCGTAGGTCGACAAGGACGCGTACTACTTCAGAGTGGTACGCAATCCTGTCTTAGAGGTCATGTTGCTAGACAACAATGAACCTACGAGCTATGAAGAAGCGATGGTGGGCCCGGATTCTGACGAATGGCTCGAGGCCATAAAATCTGAGATAGGATCCATGACTTTGGAAGAAATACTTGATGGTCGTAAGGCCGTTGGGTACAGATGGATTTTAAAAGGAAGACAGACAATGATGGTAAGTATCACCATTAAGAAAGCTCGACTTGTCGTTAAGATGTTTTCCGACAAGTTCAAGGAGTTGACTACGATGAGACTTTCTCACTCGTAGCGATGCTAAGAGTCTGTTGGAATTATATTAGCAATTACAGCATGATTTATGAAATCTTGCAGATAGGATGTCAAAAACATTGTTTCCTTGACGATATCCTTGAGGAAAGGTTGTATGTGATACAACCAGAAGGTTTTGTCAATCCTGAAGAATGCTAACAAATATGCAAAGCCCCAACAATCCTTCTAAGGACTGGAGTAAGCATCTCGGAGTTGGAATGTACACTTTGATGAGATGATCAAATATTTTGGGTTTATACAAAGTTTATGAGAAACTTGTATTTCCAAAGAAGTGAGTGGGAGCACTATAGAATTTCTGATGAGTATATGTTGTTGACATATTGTTGATCAGAAATGATGTAGAATTTCTGGAAAGCATATAGGGTTATTTGAAAAGTGTTTTTCAATAGAAAACCTGGAATAAGCTGCTTGGACATTGAGCATCAAGATCTATGAGGATAGATCAAAAACGCTAAATGGTACTTTCAAATGAGCACATACCTTGACATGATCTTGAAGGTGTTCAAGATGGATCAGTCAAAGAAGGAGTTCTTGCCTGAGTTGTAAGGTATGAAGTTAAGAGTTAAAGATCGACCACGGCAGAGAAAGGACGAAGGTCGTCCCCTATGCTTCAGACGTAGGCTCTATAGTATGCTATGCTGTGTGCCGCACCGGAAGTGTGCCTTGCCATGAGTGTGGCAAGAGGGTACAAAGGTGATCCAGGAGTGGATCACTAGATAGCGGTCAAAATTATCCTTAGAGGAATAAGGAAATGTTTCTCGATTATGGAGGTGATAAAGAGTTCGGCGTAAAGGGTTACGTCGATGCAAGCTTTAAACACCTATCCGAATGACTCTGAGTAGGAAACCGGATACGTATAGTGGAGCGACCATTTGGAATAGCTCCAAGTAGAGTGTGGAAGCAGCATTTACAATATAACCTAGAGATTTGCGAAATACATATGGATCTAAATGTTGCAGACCCGTTGACTAAAACCTCTCTCACAAGCAAAACATGATCAATCCCCAGAACTCATTGAGTCTTAATCACATGGTGATGTGAACTAGTTTAGTGACACTAGTAAACTCTTTGGATGTTGGTCACATGGCGATGTGACCTATCAGTGTTAATCACATGGTGATGTGAGCTAGATTATTAACTCTAGTGCAAGTGGGAGACTGTTGGAAATATGTCCTAGAGGCAATAATAAATTACTTATTATTATTATATTTCCTTCTTCATGATAATCGTTTATTATCCATGCTATAATTGTACTGATAGGAAACTCAGATACATGTGTGGGTACATAGACAACACCATGTCCCTAGTAAGCCTCTAGTTGACTAGCTCGTTGATCGATAGATGGTTACGGTTTCCTGACCATGGACATTGGATGTCATTGATAACGGGATCACATCATTAGGAGAATGATGTGATGGACAAGACCCAACCCTAAGCCTAGCACAAAGATCGTGTAGTTCGTATGCTAAAGCTTTTCTAATGTCAAGTATCATTTCCTTAGACCATGAGATTGTGCAACTCCCGGATACCGTAGGAATGCTTTTGGTGTACCAAACGTCAAAACGTAACTGGGTGGCTATAAAGGTGCACTACAGGTATCTTCAAAAGTGTCTGTTGGGTTGGCACGAATCGAGACTGGGATTTGTCACTCCCGTTGACTGAGAGGTATCTCTGGGCCCACTCGGTAGGACATCATCATCATGTGCACAATGTGACCAAGGGGTTGATCACGGGATGATGTGTTACGGAACGAGTAAAGAGACTTGCCGGTAACGAGATTGAACAAGGTATCTGCATACCGATGATCGAATCTCGGGCAAGTACAATACCGCTAGACAAAGGGAATTGTATACGAGATTGATTGAATCCTCGACATCGTGGTTCATCCGATGAGATCATCGTGGAACATGTGGGAGCCAACATGGGTATCCAGATCCCGCTGTTGGTTATTGACCGGAGAACGTCTCGGTCATGTCTGCATGGTTCCCGAACCCGTAGGGTCTACACACTTAAGGTTCGATGACGCTAGGGTTATAGGGAATAGATATATGTGGTTATTGAATGTTGTTCGGAGTCCCGGATGAGATCCCGGATGTCACGAGGAGTTCCGGAATGGTCCGGAGGTAAAGATGTATATATGGGAAGTCCTGTTTTGGTCACCGGAAAAGTTTCGGGTGTTATCGGTAATGTACCGGGACCACCGGGAGGGTCCCGGGGGTCACCAAGTGGGGCCACCGGCCCAGGAGGGCTGCATGGGCCATGTGTGGGAGGGGACCAGCCCCAGGTGGGCTGGTGCGCCCCCCCACAAGGGCCCAAGGCGCCTAGGGTTTGGGGAGGGGGCGCCCCACCTTGCTTGGGGGGCAAGTTTCCCCCTCTCCCCCCCTTGGCCGCCACCCTAGATGGGTTTGGGGCTGCTGCACCCCTTGGGGTGGGAACCCTAGAGGGGGCGTACCCCCCTCCCTCTCCCCTATATATACTTGAGGTATTTGGGGCTGCATACACATGAGTTTCCACCTCTCCCTGGCGCAGCCCTACCTCTCTTTCTCCTCATATCTCGCGGTGCTTGGCGAAGCCCTGCAGGATTGCCACGCTCCTCCACCACCACCACGCCGTTGTGCTGCTGTTGGACGGAGTCTTCCCCAACCTCTCCCTCTCTCCTTGCTGGATCAAGGCATGGGAGACGTCACTGGGTTGTACGTGTGTTGAACGCGGAGGTGCCGTCCGTTCGGCACTAGGATCTCCGGTGATTTGGATCACGACGAGTACAACTCCTTCAACCCCGTTCACTTGAACGCTTCCGCTTAGCGATCTACAAGGGTATGTAGATGGACTCCCCTCTCTCTCATTGCTAGTCTCTCCATAGATAGATCTTGGTGACTCGTAGGAAAATTTTGAATTTCTGCTACGTTCCTCAACAAACACCCCCACCAAGACCCGCAGTCTGGGAACAGGCAAGGCTGTCGACCTCACCTACTGGGAGAGCGCTGCCCGGATGATTGTCGACGTGTCCAACTCTGACAAGATCGACGTTGATGAGTCCACTGTCCCTGTCAAGACCGCGAGACCATTGAGAAGATCCTGACCCACAACAGCAAGGGCATGAACTACCAGATCCTGACCAACCCAGAGTTTCCTTGCTGAGGGCACGGCGACCAATGACCTGTTCAAGCCTGATAGAGTGCTCATCGGTGGCTGGGAGACCCCCGAGGGCAGGAAGGCTGCCTAGGCCCTCAAGGAGGTGTACGCCTACTGGGTGTCTGAGGAGAACATCGTCACCACCAACCTGTGATCTGATGAGCTCTCCAAGCTCGCCTCCAACGCCTTCCTGGCATACAGGATCTACTTCGTGAACGCCATGTCGGCGCTCTGTGATACCACGTGCGTGCTCGTGCTCATGGTGGTTTCCCATATATCAGTAGTGCGGAGGAGCCGGTATCCTCAGCCAGAGTTGGATGTACTTGCGGGTGACCTCACTGTCACCAGTGCATCTGCAGGTATGCTAGCTCCATCTCTTCTCTTTTTGTTGTGAATGCAAAAAGGAGAGGCTCAGATCTGGAGAGTAGCCAATGAGATACAAATTAATTTAGTTTTGTTTTGACGATGCCAATGAATTTCCGTAGATTTTCCTATACTCAGCAGAAAACTTACATCCCTTGTTCACTGGGATTCTTCTTTCTTCATTGTATCTTTTCCCTTCGCCATAGCAGATAGCACCACATTTGCCGCAGCACACCAGAGTCAATTTAGTTGACTAGCAATAGAGCAAAGCTGAGCTAATTCCAAATATGACAATTAACTGCATACAATTTTCTATCTTCAGGGGGCTTCTCTTTGATTCAGAGTAAAATCAAGTTCTTTACCTATGGAGGAGGTAGATACTGATGGAGTGGATGACAAGGTGTTCTCTAGATTCTGCATCATCTCCATATTCTGCATCATTAGTGAGCAACTTACCTAGGGAGGAGGTAGATACTGACAGAGTGTATGAGCAGGTAGTTCTCCAAGTTTCTTTATACTACCAGCCCACTCTATATTTGACTATGCTCTAATATGTCAAATCATGAAATGATATGAATAATTAAATATTAGCAGATGGACAAAACGTGTATTGATGGTCTGATGTACCAAGTGTTTTTATCCACAGTGAATAAAATAGAGGAGTGGCCTGTTCACCGGAGCAAGCGAGGAAGATAGCTCAGCCCGACCACCAACGTCCACTCACCGGTTTCTTCGATGCCTCGACCTCAAGCTGCATCAGCTCATTGATATGTGATGGACATCTCCCAGCAGTCCCTCGACTGCCAGGCCACTGCGTCCGACCTCGACAAGGCGTTCGGATGGTTGTCGAGGCACGCGCTGCTGTACCAGCGGTGCTGCTATGTTGCTCTGCCCTCAACCATCCAAATCATTTATACCAGACCCAATCTTCCACTGCCATCTCATACATATGCAGGTACTATCCAGTATCTATGCATGAGCTACCGAGCATGAGTGTGGCCGTCACCCAGGAGCAGGTTCAGTTTCTGTGCATCCACTTTTTGCCTACTTTGCATCTTTTAGATCTGCAATTTCATATGACGTTAGTTCCCTTCTGCCATACAGTGGACTACTACATCTTCTCAGCTGTGTTGGTTTCTATAGCTCCATTGGTTGCTTACTTTTTAGTGATATTGTAGTTTAGGGCATGCTCACCAATTGTTCCATCAAAATGTCAAACCAACTTAAATTTATCTCTTATATATGTGTTATTGAATACTAGAGGTGATTATTTTCTTTCTATGGATTACAATTTTATAAGAATTAGGCTTCTTGAAACTTTGAGGTCCAAACTAATTAGTCTTTGAGATTTATGCACCAGGGCATACAACCTAGGTAATCCTTAGTACATATTTTTAATTTCTAACTGAAGGTAGATACATACTGGAAATAAAGTTGTTGCATGCCCATCATCAATTACTCTTTTGTATATCACTTTTTAGAATAAGATATATTTTGGTTGTTCAATGCTTCTAGGAAGAAGATGGTTTAATATATTGGTGTCAGAGCGCTTGTTGCAATAACCGTCAAATCTTGATTGTATTATATTGATCGGACCAAGCACTTTTTGGATAAATTAGCATGAAGTGATCAGGAGCAGAGAAATAGATATGTCTTGAAGAAATGGATATATATGGTTTTAAGGTTACATGAAGATATATATGTCTGGATCAAGTTGTAAGTTCTCTTCCAGAATTACTTAAGATTAGTGATTCTGTTAGCTACATAGTTGTCCTTTATTTATGGGGATCACATGTCCTTGATGATCATATTATGATTTGGACACACATTAATTCATAAAACCATTTGTTACTTTCAAGACATGTTTATTTTGTAGGTGCATATCCATACAATTCATAAAACCATTTGTTACATTCAAGACATGTTTATTTGTAGGTGCATAGCCATAGACGACGCCCTCTTGCTGGAAATAGTAGCAACAACACTCACCTCACGTAATCGCTCGTCCTCAAAAGATTCATAATTATATCTATTTTTGGATGAATTTTGGGGTCAACATATTACAGACTTGTAGTCAAGACCTAATCGCTACGTACAGTATTTTGAACCCATGGTGTGTCAACCTTTTTAATTTAAGATAGCAACATTATCCATCACATCTTTTATATTTCTCTCCATGATTCTCAATGGTCTTGATTGCTTGATAAAGGATTTATGGCATGAATTGGTCGCTGAAAAGTGGAATATGTAATTTATTCTAATATCTTAATCATATTTTGGATCAACATGTTGTAGCTGGCCACTTTCTACCTCTGCACATGTACACTGAATTCTATATCATGTTCTTCCAATGAAAGGGATAAGAGAAAAAGTAGAAGGATATAGATTTTGCATATATTTTTAACAACTTCCAAGTTGATATTTGGGCTCATTCCTGGTTCGATACTGGTTGATGCATGGTTACTTTTGGCAACTTGGGTTGTGCATGAGATAGTAAAAGGAGAAAATTACTAAACTTGGAACCTTTTTAACATCCAATTAAAAGGGAAGGTGAACATCTCCTCAAACATCATATCCTTTTGGTATAACATAACAAGACAAGATGAGTACCATGTTTTCTGTTACTTCTCAGTTTCCTTGCATTGACTATTACATAATCAAGGGCGCACGATGCAGAGAGATATGCCTGACCATCTCAAAATGTTCTACAGGAGTACTGAGGGAATTGCGTGAACCTGACACCGAAGGTGAGCCATCGCCTATCCCAGCCCGTTGCCAAGCACCGTCTTATTCTGCAGCAAAAACGGCCACCCATTCCGAATCCCAGTAGATGCGGCTAACACTGGGTTTTAGAATCGCTCAATCTTATTTTATCCATGAATCCACCGCCTCGTATTTGACCTGCCTCTCCACTCTTTGGCAAATACTTCAGATTTTCACAATTTTCCAGACTTTTTTGCCATGATTGCATATAATCTCTGTAGTTATTTACTTAAATGATTGTTAGGCCTGCTATGCATCACACGATATATATAATGCAATATCTAGTACACTGTTTAGCCCCAAATCTACAGTACTTACAGACATTAGCCGGCAAAAGGAATTAAATAGCCACAAATGGTTGATGCACATATACTCAAACGATTACATACTGGTTTATTTATAAAAGAACCAAACTAGACAAGTTAAATCCATCTTAGTACTCTTTTAAAGTGCATAATTAAACTATATGCCCACAATTGCTATTGCCAGCTACTTAAGTTTCTGATTTCTCGCACTAACAATTCTCACGATACTTATACAGGGTGAAGAATATGAGCATCCGTAGTATATCATTCGCGGTGAGCCAATGCCAAGCTACAATGCTTATTATCTTGTTCTGATATTCCCTATTTAAAATAAAATGACCTAATAGTTTTTATGATCTGCTATACCTCTTTGACACCAATTTTCTGCCATAGAACCGGAAAAACATATATTAGGCCGATAAATAATGCTCAAGTTAACTAACTTGCTTACTATATTCTTCCTACCATAGGTTTAAAGCTTAATTCTAATTTTCTCTTGATGAAAGCTTAGTCTCCTAACAATAAATAGTATTCAGCCTCCTTACATGTCATTTTGATCTTTCCAGATCTTACCAAAACGAAACTAAATTCAGGACCACCCCCTGCTATCCAATACCGGAGAGAGCTTGAAAGGTACTGTCACCGGGGCAATGAAGTGAAGCTCTATCAGCACCATGTGAACAAGTTGTTTGCCATGTTCCGCCGCAGAAAAACGGATATCAAATACTATGTCTGCACTATCAACAAAACATTTGCAAAGCTAGGCCAGCGGATGGTAAACTCCTTCTTTCCACTTCATTGAAAAAATAATTATCTTTACTTATGCCTCACAACTAAACTACTTGTACTTGACTAATCATTAGAAGTACAACCTGTAGTATGATTTTGATTCACCAAATTGACTTCATTGCGAAATATTGAAAAAACTGTATACATGTAACTTTAGAAACTAATATTCATATAGTCTGATATACATGTTTTCTTCCTTCCTATATTTTTTCTCCTTCACTAGAGTACCATACATACAGAAACAACCAATTTACATCTTATACTCCACATTGGAAGGAATGTAGCATGCTCTGCACCCTCCTTTTGCTTCCTGCCATTATTTGCTGATGAATGTTCTTGCTATCTATATTTAAACCTTCTCAGTGTAAGAGTGACAAGACACTCTCCAATCCATTGAATTAATTCCTTTTTTCTCATCAGTATTTTCAGGTCAACTACACTGAAAGAAAACTAAATGATTACATTGACCCAGATTATGATACGCTCAAGGTCAGGCTTGCAAACACTGATCTACAAGCCAATTGCCGCATCATGCTAGGAACCGACAAGAGAGCCATTGTAACAATCAACTAGTCTGAGTTTCGTTGCCTTGCAAAAATCCATGGAGACATCTCTGCCTTTCGTTTCAAGGTCACCACAAAGCAGCGTCTGGTTCTCATCGTGCATTTTGGTCATGGTGACTACTCTCAGCAAGATATGTATAGACTTTAGTCCTCCCTTGCTGCCTCTATGGTGAAAAGTAGTCGACGATCTTTAGATTTTATTGTTGTCTCTATGGTCAAAAGCGGTTTACCATCGCTTATTGTATATATGTGAAGGACTCCTCTTCTACTGTTGTTTCCAGAACACTATGACTCAAAAAACAACCTTTCCTTTTGTGCATGCTTTCACATTAATGTTTCCATCAAACATTCCCTGTGATCATATCTGCAGCACTTACAAGATCATATTAAGATTTCCCAATGGATCATGTACATATTCCACCAATCTTATCTACTTACTACATATAGTATATAAGCTATTCTTTTCAAACAATAATATGATAATGCATACTCTTACACCGATTAGCTTACATTCGGCCTTTGCGCCATTGGCGCAATGGGTCATCTAGTGGTCATAATTAGCGAACAAAAAGAAACCTAATGTGCTCATGGGAGGGTCACTTCAGCTTTCTACACGCGCAAAGGAAACAAGTACCGTACAATCATTAGAAGTGTGAGTTTTTCCATGCAAATACTATTAATAAGAAAGAACATGTGGCTCATCCCATTGTTAGATTGTGGACACAAATGAAGCCTTCCCGTGCATTTGGATTTTCAGCCGTTGGATTGGCCGTCCAAAACGATCCTGGTCGTCGGATGTTTAGATGGAGCGATCTGGACCGTTGGATCATGAGATGGATCGATCGGGGCCATCAGATCGAGAGAAACACTGCTACAATGAATAGTGCTTGGAGTAGCCATCCCACTACCTGTTATTTCGGTGCCCCCTGATGGGCATTTTGGTCTTTTCACATTTAGTCAACCCCGCTTGTCCTTCTCGCTCTCCTACTCGTCCTCCTCCCTGCTCGCATTCCTTCCTCGCTGGAACCCTAGCCGCCACTCTCTCCCACTCGTCCTCCTCCCTGCTCCCCTTCCTGGGGGCACTCCCCCTTCCCCGTCACGCCTCCCCTCGAGCCGTCTGCTGGCGCTCTCCCTTCACTGGAGTTGGGTGAGACTGTGAGGACCCTAGCTATCTATCTCTGTCGCTCGCATCTCTCTACCGCTGGCGCCACTGCTTCCCCGTCAAGCTCTTGCGCCATGCCTTGGGAGGATAGGAAGTTGGCCCGCTGTTCCCGGCAAAGCGCGCCATCGCGCCATCAACAGGGAAGGCCAGGCGGAGCGCGCCGTCGCCACCGGTTAGCTCGTGCTGGGCTTGGACGTTTCGACTGGACGGCACACGAGCGGACGGGCGCGATGCCTCCGGCGGCAAGTCCGACAATGATGAAGGCCTTCCTCAGGTAACTCTCCTCCTCCTTCATTGCCCTCCCCTCCATCCAGCTCTACCGCCGCGGAGGAGAGGCCACGCCGCACAACCGTGAGGAACATAGAAGAGCACACTACCAGGCCGCACAGCAGGCAAGGAAGGAGCGCCGCCGCGGAATGGGGAGGTTAACGCCGCAGATTGGGGAGGAGCGCCGTCGCCGCCTGGACCAAGCTCCCTGCTCCATTGACCAAGGACGCTCGATTTCGGCTGCCTACAGCACACATCATCTAACATGTCCCTTATCTTGTTCCTCGATTAGTTTGTTGCTCTGACCGCCTGCAATACAAACCAAACTAAACTGATATGTGAGCCTGCAGTACAAACCAAATTGAACTTATCTTCTTTCTCTGAATATGTATGCGATGGTTTGACCTTTAGATATAGCAGTTCTGAAATTAGATATTGTTCTGAAAGTCAGATATTGTTGAATTTAAGAGAAGTTACAGCAATCAATCATAGCTAACTGGTTATATGGATTCACATGGTTTCCAGAACGCTTTTCATAGCTAGCTGATCACTTGGTGGAGGACAATATGTGCACTACTATTCTTGATCAAGTCACTTTTCTATCATGTTTTAGATCACCAACGGTGATGTAGTCAACATATATCTCTTCTGTTCCTGTCAGCTAACCTGTTCATGCCGAGAGCTTATGTATGGGTGATCATTCTATTCACTTTCTCTGAATCTCCTACCTTTTGTGAACCAAAAGATCTTATAGGGAGATGTAAAAAAATAGAATATATTAAATTTGTTTTAGTACTTTTTTTAGTGCTGAAAATTTATGCCTTGATTTGCCATTGTATAGTGACTGTTCAGAAAATGTACAGTGACTGTTCAGAAAATTTATGCCTAAATTTATGCCTTGATTTTCCATTGTATAGTGACGGTACATGATATGTTGTATTTTCATTTACAAACTAATTACTATACTTTTCATTGGCAGCAACAAAAGGAAAAGGATAGTGTGCAACAAAAGAAAAAAAGATGATGTGGAGCCTCAAATACAAGTGAAGAAGTTATATTTGCGGATATATCAACATAGCATTGGGCTATTGCCTGTGACTATTTTACCTTGATTTGCCAGGCATCCCAGGAGATGGGAGTTGCTTATTTTGCTCTGTGGTACATAGAGCATGTGTACTCTCGAGGAAACCTATACCTAATGAAAATTTTAAATGAAAGCTAGCTGATGAATTCAGGAAGCAGCTATACAAATCCATCATTGTACAGGCCGTTGATGAATCTGTCACTAGACGGGAAGAGACTGAATGGTTAGTTGATGAACATTGTTGTTGTTATGTTTACTCTTCTGGTTTTAAAATGTAAATGTGGCGCGGATAATTATTATCGATACATTTTGAACTGTTGTGTTTCCTTGCATCCATGATTGACAGGTTTGTTGAGGGCGATCTCATACATACATTTCCAGATTAGGCAACCACATGTGTGTGGTGGTAAGCCTGAACTGTTCATGGCTTCACAAGTTCTCTAGTAAGTAATTGGACTTTTTATGCATTCTTCTTCATGGATACCAAGGGTGGCTGGCCAACAATAACTCTTTTAAGCTCATTACTGAAGGGGAACGTTGCAGAAAACAAAAATTTCCTACTCGTCTCACCAAGATCATCTAGGAGTTCATCTAGCAACGAGTGATTAGATGCATCTACATACCTTTGTAGATCGCGCACGGAAGCGTTCAAAAGAACGGTGATGATGTAGTCGTACTCGACGTGATCCAAATCACCGATGACCAGCGCCGAACGGACGGCACCTCCGCGTTCAACACACGTACGGGACGGGAGACGTCTCCTCCTTCTTGATCCAGCAAAGGGGAAGGAGAGGTTGATGAAGATCCAGCAGCACGACGGCGTGGTGGTGGATGCAGGGCGTCACAGCAGCAGGGCTTCGCCGAGACTACGAGGGAGAGACGTAACGGGGGGAGGTGGAGGCGCCAGGGGCTGGTGTCAAATCCCTCCTCTCCCCCCCCCATTATATATAGGGGTGCCATGGGGGGGTGCCGGCCCTAGTAGATGAGATCTACTAGGGGGGGCGGCGGCCAAGGGGAGGTTTCCCTCCCCCCCAAGGCACCTAGGGGTGCCTTCCACCACATGGACTCTTCCATGGTGGAAACCCTAGGCGCATGGGCCTATAGGGGCTGGTGCCCTTGGCCCATCTAGGCCAAGGCACACCCCCTACAGCCCATGTGGCCCCCCGGGACAGGTGGCCCCACCCGGTGGACCCCCGGGACCCTTCCGGTGGTCCCGGTACAATACTGATAACCCCGAAACTTGTCCCGATGCCCGAAATAGCACTTCCTATATATAATTCTTTACCTCCGGACCATTCCGGAACTCCTCGTGACGTCCGGGATCTCATCCGGGACTCCGAACAACATTCGGGTTTCTGCATATACATATCTTCATAACCCTAGCGTCACCGAACCTTAAGTGTGTAGACCCTACGGGTTCGGGAGACAAGCAGACATGACCGAGACGACTCTCCGGTCAATAACCAACAGCGGGATCTGGATACCCATGTTGGCTCCCACATGCTCCACGATGATCTCATCGGATGAACCACGATGTCGAGGATTTAATCAATCCCGTACGCTATTCCCTTTGTCTATTGATATGTTACTTGCCCGAGATTCGATCGTCGGTATCCCAATACCTCGTTCAATCTCGTTACCGGCAAGTCACTTTACTCGTACTGTAATGCATGATCCCGTGACCAGACACTTGGTCACTCTGAGCTCATTATGATGATGCATTACCGAGTGGGCCCAGTGATACCTCTCCGTCATACGGAGTGACAAATCCCAGTCTTGATCCATGTCACCCAACAGACACTTTCGGAGATACCCGTAGTCTACCTTTATAGTCACCCAGTTACGTTGTGACGTTTGGCATACCCAAAGCACTCCTACGGTATCCGGGAGTTACACGATCTCATGGTCTAAGGAAAAGATACTTTGACATTGGAAAACTCTAGCAAACGAACTATACGATCTTGTGCTATGTTTAGGATTGGGTCTTGTCCATCACATCATTCTCCCAATGATGTGATCTCGTTATCAATGACATCCAGTGTCCATAGTCAGGAAACCATGACTATCTGTTGATCAACGAGCTAGTCAACTAGAGGCTCACTAGGGACATGTCGGTGTCTGTTATTCACACATGTATTACGATTTCCGGATAACACAATTATAGCATGAATAAAGACAATTATCATGAACAAGGAAATATAATAATAAAGCTTTTATTATTGCCTCTAGGGCATATTTCCAACAGTCTCCCACTTGCACTAGAGTCAATAATCCAGTTACATTGTGATGAATCGAACACCCATAGAATTCTGGTGTTGATCATGTTTTGCTCTAGGGAGAGGTTTAGTCAACGGATCTGCTATATTCAGGTTCGTATGTACTTTACAAATCTCTATGTCTCCATCTTGAACATTTTCACGAATGGAGTTGAAGCGACGCTTGATGTGCCTTGTCTTCTTGTGAAACCTGGGCTCCTTGGCAAGTGCAATAGCTCCAGTGTTGTCACAGAAGAGCTTGATCGGCCCCGACGCATTGGGTATGACTCCTAGGTCGGTGATGAACTCCTTCACCCATATTGCTTCATGTGCTGCCTCCGAGGCTGCCATGTACTCCGCTTCACATGTAGATCCCGCCACGACGCTTTGCTTGCAACTGCACCAGCTTACTGCCCCACCATTCAAAATATACACGTATCCGGTTTGTGACTTAGAGTCATCCAGATCTGTGTCGAAGCTAGCGTCGACGTAACCCTTTACGACGAGCTCTTCGTCACCTCCATAAACGAGAAACATTTCCTTAGTCCTTTTCAGGTACTTCAGGATATTCTTGACCGCTGTCCAGTGTTCCTTGCCGGGATTACTTTGGTACCTTCCTACCAAACTGACGGCAAGGTTAACATCAGGTCTGGTACACAGCATGGCATACATAATAGAACCTATGGCTGAGGCATAGGGGATGACGCTCATCTCTTCTATATCTTCTGCCGTGATCGGACATTGAGCTGAGCTCAATTTCACACCTTGTAACACAGGCAAGAACCCCTTCTTGGATTGATCCATATTGAACTTCTTCAATATCTTATCAAGGTATGTGCTTTGTGAAAGACCTATGAGGCGTCTCGATCTATCTCTATAGATTTTGATGCCTAGTATATAAGCAGCTTCTCCAAGGTCCTTCATTGAAAAACTTTTATTCAAGTAGGCCTTGATGCTGTCCAAGAGTTCTATATCATTTCCCATCAAAAGTATGTCATCTACATATAATATGAGAAATGCTACAGAACTCCCACTCACTTTCTTGTAAACGCAGGCTTCTCCATAAGTCTGTGTAAACCCAAACGCTTTGATCATCTCATCAAAGCGAATGTTCCAACTCCGAGATGCTTGCACCAGCCCATAAATCGAGCGTTGGAGCTTGCACACTTTGTCAGCATTCTTAGGATCGACAAAACCTTCCGGCTGCATCATATACAATTCTTCCTTAAGGAAACCATTAAGGAATGCCGTTTTGACGTCCATTTGCCATATTTCGTAATCATAGAATGCGGCAATTGCTAACATGATTCGGACGGACTTCAGCTTCGCTACCGGTGAGAAAGTCTCATCGTAGTCAACCCCTTGAACTTGTCGATAACCCTTAGCGACAAGCCGAGCTTTATAGATGGTCACATTACCATCCGCATCTGTCTTCTTCTTAAAGATCCATTTATTTTCTATGGCTCGCCGCTCAATGGGCAAGTCAGTCAAAGTCCATACTTTGTTTTCATACATGGATCCTGTCTCGGATTTCATGGCTTCTAGCCATTTGTCGGAATCCGGGCCCGCCATCGCTTCTTCATAGTTCGAAGGTTCACCGTTGTCTAACAGCATGATTTCCAAGACAGGGTTGCCGTACCACTCTGGTGCGGAACGTGTCCTTGTGGACCTTCGAATTTCAGTAGGGGCTTGATCAGAAGTATCTTGATCATTAACTTCCTCTCTAGTCGGTGCAGGCACCTCAGGAACATTTTCTTGAGTTGCGCCATTTTCCGGTTCAAGAGGTAATACTTCATCAAGCTCTACTTTCCTCCCACTTACTTCTTTCGAGAGAAACTCTTTCTCCAGAAAGGACCCATTCTTGGCAACAAAGATCTTGCCTTCGGATCTGAGGTAGAAGGTGTACCCAATAGTTTCTTTTGGGTATCCTATGAAGACGCATTTTTCCGACTTGGGTTCGAGCTTTTCAGGTTGAAGTTTCTTGACATAAGCATCGCATCCCCAAACTTTTAGAAACGACAGCTTAGGTTTCTTCCCAAACCACAATTCATATGGTGTCGTCTCAACGGATTTCGACGGAGCCCTATTTAAAGTGAATGCGGCAGTCTCTAAAGCATAGCCCCAAAAAGAAAGCGGTAAATTGGTAAGAGACATCATAGATCGCACCATATCTAATAGAGTGCGATTACGACGTTCGGACACACCATTACGCTGAGGTGTTCCAGGCGGCGTGAGTTGTGAAACTATTCCACATTTTCTTAAGTGTGCCCCAAACTCGTGACTCAAGTATTCTCCTCCACGATCTGATCGTAGAAACTTGATTTTCCTGTCACGTTGATTTTCAACCTCACTCTGAAATTCCTTGAACTTTTCAAAGGTTTCAGACTTGTGTTTCATTAAGTAGATATACCCATACCTACTTAAATCATCAGTGAGGGTGAGAACATAACGATAGCCACCGCGAGCCTCAACACTCATTGGACCGCACACATCAGTATGTATGATTTCCAATAAGTCGGTTGCTCGCTCCATTGTTCCTGAGAACGGAGTCTTGGTCATTTTACCCATAAGGCATGGTTCGCATGTGTCAAATGATTCATAATCAAGAGACTCTAAAAGTCCATCAGCATGGAGCTTCTTCATGCGTTTGACACCTATGTGACCAAGGCGGTAGTGCCACAGGTATGTGGGACTATCATTATCAACCTTACTTCTTTTGGCACTCACATTATGAACATGTGTAGCATCACGTTCGAGATTCATAAAGAATAAACCATTCACCATAGGAGCATGACCATAAAACATATCTCTCATAAAAATGGAACAACCATTATTCTCAGATTTAAAAGAGTAGCCATCTCGAATTAAACGAGATCCTGATACAATGTTCATGCTCAAAGCTGGCACTAAATAACAATTATTAAGGTTTAAAACTAATCCCGAAGGGAGATGCAGAGGTAGCGTGCCGACGGCGATCACATTGACCTTGGAACCATTCCCGACGCGCATCGTCACCTCGTCCTTTGCCAGTTTCCGCTTATTCCGCAGCCCCTGCTTTGAGTTACAAATGTGAGCAACTGCACCGGTATTAAATACCCAGGAGCTACTACGGGCACTAGTAAGGTACACATCAATTACATGTATATCACATATACCTTTTGTTTTTCCGGCCTTCTTATCCGCTAAGTACTTAGGGCAGTTCCGCTTCCAGTGACCGCTTCCCTTGCAATAAAAGCACTCAGTCTCGGGCTTGGGTCCATTCTTTGGCTTCTTCCCGGCAGCTTGCTTGCCGGGCGCGGCAACCTCCTTGCCGTCCTTCTTGAAGTTCGTTTTACCCTTGCCTTTCTTGAACTTAGTGGTTTTATTGACCATCAACACTTGATGTTCCTTCCTGACTTCTACCTCTGCTGATTTCAGCATAGCAAATACTTCAGGAATGGTCTTTTCCATCCCCTGCATATTGAAGTTCATCACAAAGCTCTTGTAGCTTCGTGGAAGCGACTGGAGGATTCTGTCAATGACCGCATCATCCGGGAGATTAACTCCCAGCTGAGTCAAGCGGTTATGCAACCCAGACATAGTGAGTATGTGCTCACTGACAGAACTGTTTTCCTCCATCTTACAGCTGAAGAATTTGTCGGAGACTTCATATCTCTCGACCCGGGCATGAGCTTGGAAAACCATTTTCAGCTCTTCGAACATCTCATATGCTCCATGTCTCTCAAAACGCTTTTGGAGCCCCGGCTCTAGGCTGTAAAGCATGCCGCACTGAACGAGGGAGTAGTCATCGAAACGTGCCTGCCAAGCGTTCATAACATCTTGTTCTGCAGGGAGAACGGGTGCGTCACCAAGCGGTGCTTATAGGACATAATCTTTCTTGGCAGCTATGAGGATGATCCTCAGGTTCCGGACCCAGTCCGTATAGTTGCTGCCATCGTCTTTCAGCTTGGTTTTCTCTAGGAACGCGTTGAAGTTGAGGACTACGTTGGCCATTTAATCTACAAGACATATTGTAAAATATTTAGACTAAGTTCATGATAATTAAGTTCAACTAATCAAATTATTAATGAACTCCCACTTAGATTAGACATCCCTCTAGTCATCTAAGTATTACATGATCCGAGTTAAACTAGACCGTGTCCGATCATCACGTGAGACGGACTAGTCAACATCGGTGAACATCTTCATGTTGATCGTATCTTCTATACGACTCATGCTCGACCTTTCGGTCTTCCGTGTTCCGAGGCCATGTCTGCACATGCTAGGCTCGTCAAGTCAACCTAAGTGTTTGCATGTGTAAATCTGTCTTACACCCGTTGTATGTGAACGTCTGAATAAAACACCCGATCATCACGTGGTGTTTTGAAACAGCGAACTGTCGCAACGGTGCACAGTTAGGGGGAACACTTCTTGAAATTAGTATGAGGGATCACCTTATTTACTACCGTCGTTCTAAGTAAACAAGATGCAAAACATGATAAACATCACATGCAATCAAATAATAAACATGACATGATATGGCCAATATCACATAGCTCCTTTGATCTCCATCTTGGGGCTCCATGACCATCTTGTCACCGGCTTGACACCATGATCTCCATCATCATGATCTCCATCATCGTGTCTCCATGAAGTTGCTCACCAACTATTACTTCTACTACTATGGCTAACGCGTTTAGCAATAAAGTAAAGTAATTTACATGGCGTTTCTTGATGACACGCAGGTCATATAAAAGAATAAAGACAACTCCTATGGCTCCTGCCGGTTGTCATACTCATCGACATGCAAGTCGTGATTCCTATTACAATAGCATGAACATCTCATACATCACATATAGATCATTCATCATTCATCACAACTTTGGCCATATCATATCACAAACCACTTGCTGCAAAAACAAGTTAGACGTCCTCTAATTGTTGTTGCAAGTTTTACGTGGCTGAATTAGGGTTCTAGCAAGAACGTTTTCTTACCTACGTTAAAGCCACAACGTGATTTGTCAACTTCTATTTACCCTTCATAAGGACCCTGTTCATCGATTCCGCTCCAACTAAAGTAGGAGAGACACACACCCGCCAGCCACCTTATGCAACTAGTGCATGTTAGTCGGTGGAACCGGTCTCACGTAAGCGTACGTGTAAGGTTGGTCCGGGCCGCTTCATCCCACAATACCGCTGAAGCAAGAAAGGACTAGTAACGGCAAGAAAGTTGACAAATCTACGCCCACAACAAATTGTGTTCTACTCGCGCAAGAAGAACTACGCATAGACCTAGCTCATGATGCCACTGAAGGGGAACGTTGCAGAAAACAAAAATTTTCCTACTCGTTTCACCAAGATCATCTAGGAGTTCATCTAGCAACGAGTGATTAGATGCATCTACATACCTTTGTAGATCGCGCACGGAAGCGTTCAAAAGAACGGTGATGATGTAGTCGTACTCGACGTGATCCAAATCACCGATGACCAGCGCCGAACGGACGGCACCTCCGCGTTCAACACACGTACGGGACGGGAGACGTCTCCTCCTTCTTGATCCAGCAAGGGGGAAGGAGAGGTTGATGAAGATCCAGCAGCACGACGGCGTGGTGGTGGATGCAGGGCGTCACAGCAACAGGGCTTCGCCGAGACTACGAGGGAGAGACGTAACGGGGAGGTGGAGGCGCCAGGGGCTGGTGTCAAATCCCTCCTCCCCCCCCACTATATATAGGGGTGCCATGGGGGGGGCGGCCCTAGTAGAGAGATCTACTAGGGGGGGCGGCGGCCAAGGGGAGGTTTCCCTCCCCCCCAAGGCACCTAGGGGTGCCTTCCACCACATGGACTCTTCCATGGTGGAAACCCTAGGCGCATGGGCCTATAGGGGCTGGTGCCCTTGGCCCATCTAGGCCAAGGCGCACCCCCTACAGCCCATGTGGCCCCCCGGGACAGGTGGCCCCACCCGGTGGACCCCCGGGACCCTTCCGGTGGTCCCGGTACAATACCGATAACCCCGAAACTTGTCCCGATGCCCGAAATAGCACTTCCTATATATAATTCTTTACCTCCGGACCATTCCGGAACTCCTCGTGACGTCCGGGATCTCATCCGGGACTCCGAACAACATTCGGGTTTCTGCATATACATATCTTCATAACCCTAGCGTCACCGAACCTTAAGTGTGTAGACCCTACGGGTTCGGGAGACAAGCAGACATGACCGAGACGACTCTCCGTTCAATAACCAACAGCGGGATCTGGATACCCATGTTGGCTCCCACATGCTCCACGATGATCTCATCGGATGAACCACGATGTCGAGGATTTAATCAATCCCGTACGCTATTCCCTTTGTCTATCGATATGTTACTTGCCCGAGATTCGATCGTCGGTATCCCAATACCTCGTTCAATCTCGTTACCGGCAAGTCACTTTACTCGTACCGTAATGCATGATCCCGTGACCAGACACTTGGTCACTCTGAGCTCATTATGATGATGCATTACCGAGTGGGCCCAGTGATATCTCTCCGTCATACGGAGTGACAAATCCCAGTCTTGATCCATGTCACCCAACAGACACTTTCGGAGATACCCGTAGTCTACCTTTATAGTCACCCAGTTACGTTGTGACGTTTGGCATACCCAAAGCACTCCTACGGTATCCGGGAGTTACACGATCTCATGGTCTAAGGAAAAGATACTTTGACATTGGAAAACTCTAGCAAACGAACTATACGATCTTGTGCTATGTTTAGGATTGGGTCTTGTCCATCACATCATTCTCCCAATGATGTGATCTCGTTATCAATGACATCCAGTGTCCATAGTCAGGAAACCATGACTATCTGTTGATCAACGAGCTAGTCAACTAGAGGCTCACTAGGGACATGTCGGTGTCTGTTATTCACACATGTATTACGATTTCCGGATAACACAATTATAGCATGAATAAAGACAATTATCATGAACAAGGAAATATAATAATAAAGCTTTTATTATTGCCTCTAGGGCATATTTCCAACAATTACATGCAGTGCTCTCATTTGGGTTCAGTATCTACATATATGAACATAGTGTCTATTATCCCAAGTGCGCGTAGGGCGCTCTTGCTTGCTACACCGGTGATAGGCGTGTGAGCTTTCCAATCCACGGCAACACCAGTCAACAGGGTATTGCTATGTCTTGAGTTTGCGTTGGTTTTCCTCGAAGAGGAGAGGGTGATGCAGCAATAGTAGCGTAAGTATTTCCCTCAGTTTTTGAGAACCAAGGTATCAATCCAGTAGGAGGCTTCTCAACAAGTCCCACGAACCTACACAAACAAACAAAGAACTCGCAACCAACGCGACAAAGGGGTTGTCAATCCCTTCACGGCCACTTGCGAAAGTGAGACCTGATAGAGATAATATGATAAGATAAATATATTTTTGGTATTTTATAATATAGATGCATAAAATAAAGATGCAAATAAAAGTAAATTGGAAGCAAATATGATAAGAGATAGACCCGGGGGCCATAGGTTTCACTAGAGGCTTCTCTCGAGAGCATAAGTATTACGGTGAGTGAACAAATTACTGTCAAGCAATTGATAGAAAAGCAAATAATTATGACGTTATCTAGGCATGATCATGTATATAGGCATCACGTCCGCAACAAGTAGACCGACTCCTGGCTGCATCTACTACTATTACTCCACACATCGACCGCTATCCAGCATGCATCTAGAATATTAAGTTCATAAGAACAGAGTAACACATTAAGCAAGATGACATGATGTAGAGGGATAAACTCAAGCAATATGATATAAACCCCATCTTTTTATCCTCGATGGCAACAATACAATACGTGTCTTGCAACCCTTTCTGTCACTGGGTAAGAACACCGCAAGATTGAACCCAAAGCTAAGCACTTCTCCCATGGCAAGAAAGATCAATCTAGTAGGCCAAACCAAACAGATAATTCGAAGAGACTTGCAAAGATAACTCAATCATATAAAAGAATTCAGAGAAGATTCAATTAATATCCATAGATAAATCTGATCATAAACCCACAATTCATCGGATCTCGACAAACACACCGCAAAAAGAGATTACATCGAATAGATCTCCACAAGAGAGGGGGGACATTGTATTGAGATCCAAAAAGAGAGAAGAAGCCATCCAGCTAATAACTATGGACCCGTAGGTCTGTGGTAAACTACTCACAACTCATCGGAAGGGCTATGGTGTTGATGTACTCCATGGTGGATTCCCCCTCCGGCAGAACGCCGGCGACGGCTCCAAGATGGGATCTCGCGGATACAAAAGGTTACGGTGGTGGAAATTGTGTTTCGGGTGCCTCTTGGATGTTTTCAGGGTACATAGGCTTATATAGGAGGAAGAAGCACGTCGGTGGACACTCGAGGGTCCCATGAGACAGGGGGCGCGCCCTATAAGGGGGGGGGGGCGCCCTCCTATCTCGTGGAGGCCTCGGCTACTTCTTGACTTGCACTCCAAGTCCTCTGGATCACGTTCGTTCCAAAAATCACGCTCCCTAAGGCTTCATTCCGTTTGGACTCCGTTTGATATTCCTTTTCTTCAAAATACTGAAATAGGCAAAAAACAGCAATACGGGTTGGGCCTCTGGTTAGTAGGTTAGTCCCAAAAATGATATAAATGTGTAAAATAAAGCCCATAAACATCCCAAACAGGTAATATAATAGCATGGAACAATCAAAAATTATAGATACGTTGGAGACGTATCAAGCATCCCCAAGCTTAATTCCTGCTCGTCCTCGAGTAGGTAAATGATAAAAAAGAAATTTTTGATGTGGAATGCTACCTAGCATAATTCTCAATGTAATTTTCTTTATTGTGGCATGAATGTTCAGATCCAAATGACTGAAGATAAAAGCTTATAAAACATAAAAATAATAATGCTTCAAAGCATACTAACAAATAATCATGTCCTATCAAAATAGCATAGCCAAAGAAAGCTTATCCCTACAAAATCATATACTTAGGCCATGCTTCATTTTCATTACACAAAATACTCCCATCATGTACAACCCCGATGACGAGCCGAGCAATTGGTTCATACTTTTTAACGCGCTTCAGCTTTTCAACTCTTACGCAATACATGAGCGCAAGCCATGGACATAGCACTATGGTGGTCTAATATGGTGGTTGTGAGGTCAAAAAGTGGGAGAATATAGTCTCACATCAACTAGGCGTATCAACGGGCTATGGAGATGCCCATCAATAGATATCAATGTGAGTGAGTAGGGATTGCCATGCAACAGATGCACTAGAGCTATAAATATATGAAAGCTCAACAAAAGAAACTAAGTGGGTGTGCATCCAACTTGCTTGCTCACGAAGACCTAGGGCATTTTGAGGAAGCCTATTATTGGAATATACAAGCCAAGTTCTATAATGAAAAATTCCCACTAGTATATGAAAGTGACAACATAGGAGACTCTCTATCATGAAGATCATGGTGCTATTTTTTTGAAGCACAAGTTGGAAAAAGAGATAGTAGCAATTGTCCCTTCTCTCTTTTTCTCTCATTTTATTTTTTTATTTTCTCTTTTTTTTTCCTTTTCCTTTTTTTTCTTTCTCTTTTTCTTTCTTTTTTTCTTTTTGTGGGCTTCTTTGGCCTCTTTTATTTTTATAAAGTCCGAAGTCCCATCCCGACTTGTGGGGGATAGTCTTCATCATCCTTTCCTCACTGGGACAATGCTCTAATAATTAAGATCATCACACTTTTATGGATTTACAACTCAAGAGTTACAATCAAATCTAGAACAAAATATGACTCTATATGAATGCCTTCGGCGGTGTATCGGGATATGCAATGAATCAAGAGTGACATGTATGAAAATTATGAAGGTGGCCTTGCCACAAATACAATGTCAACTACATGATCATGCAAAGAGCAATATGACAATGATGAAACGTGTCATAATAAACGGAACGGTGGAAAGTTGCATGGCAATATATCTCGGAATGGCTATGGAAATGCCATAATAGGTAGGTATGGTGGCTGTTTTGAGGAAGGTAAATAATGGGTTTATGCTACCGGCGAAAATTGCGCGGTAAAATAGAGGCTAGCTAAATGGAGGGATGAGTGTGCGTATATCCATGGACTCACATTAGTCATAAAGAACTCATATACTTATTGCAAAAATCTACTTCGCCCTCGAAGCAAAGTACTACTACGCATGTCCCAAGAGGGATAGATTGGTAGGAAAAAATTCCATCGCTCGTCCCCGACTGCCACTCATAAGGAAGACACTCAAAAGAGCACCTCATGCAACAAATTTGTCACACAACTTTTACCATACGTGCATGCTACGGGACTTGCCAACTTCAACAAAAGTATTTCTCAGTTTCATAATTATCCACTAGCATGACCCTAACATTACTACCTTTATATCTCAAAACAATTATCAAGCATCAAATTGATCCTAGCATCCAATTCATTTTCTATGATAGTTTTTATTATACCCAACTTGGATGCTCATCATTCTAGGACCAAATTTGTAACCATAGGAAATACCATGATGTTCTAAAAGACTCTCAAAATAATATAAGTGAAGCATGAGAGACTAGCAATTTCTCCAAAATTAAGACACCACCATGCTCTAAAAGATATAAGTGAAGCACTAGAGCAAGAACTATCAAGCTCAAAAGATATAAGTGAAGCACATAGAGTATTCTAGCAAATTCTAATCAAATAGGCTTCTCCAAAAAGGTGTGTATAGCAAGGATGATTGTGGTAAACTAACAAGAAAATACTAATATAATACACGACGCTCCAAGCAAAACACATATCATGTGGCGAATAAAAATATAGCTCCAAGTAAAGTTACCAATGAACGAAGACGAAAGAGGGGATGCCTTCCCGGGGCATCCCCAAGCTTAGGCTTTTGGCTATCCTTGAATATATTGGGGTGCCTTGGGCATCCCCAAGCTTAGGCTCTTGCCACTCTTTATTCCATAGTCCATAAAAGCTTTACCCAAAACTTGAAAACTTCACAACACAAAACTCAACAGGAAATCTTATAAGCTCCGTTAGTGAAAGAAAAAAAACCCACCACAATAGGTACTGTAATGAACTCATTATTTATTTAAATTGGTGTTAAACCTACTGTATTCCAACTTCTCCATGGTTTATAAACTATTTTACTAGCCATAGATGCATCAAAATAATCAAACAACACACGAAAAACAGAATCTGTCAAAAACAGAACAGTCTGTAGCAATCTGTAACTAACGCAAACTTCTGGAACTCTAAAACTCCTACCAAAATAGTAAGTACTGGAAAAATTGTTTATTGATCAGCATAATAAAGAATAAATGCAAAAGCTCGTTTCTGTGATTTATTGAATTTTTTATCGTGAGCACAAAGTTTCTGTTTTTCAGCAGAATCAAATCAACTATCATCATAGTTTATCCTATAGGTTCTACTTGGCACAAACACTAAATAAAACATGAAAACACATCTAAACAGAAAGTAGAAACAAAAATTATTACTAAACAGGAACAAAAACAAAAAAACACAAAGAAAATTGGGTTGCCTCCCAACTAGCGCTATCGTTTAACGCCCCTAGCTAGGCATAAAAGCAAAGTTAGATCTAACGAGTGCCATCTTTGGTACTTGATTCATAAGTAGCCCGCATGATAGATTCATAAGGTAATTTGACTTTATTTCTTGGAAAGTGCTCCATGCCTTTCTTTAATGGAAATTGGAATCTAATATTCTCTTCCTTCATATCAATAATCGCGCCAATCGTTCTAAGGAAAGGTCTACCAAGAATAATAGGGCAAGAAAGATTGCAATCTATATCAAGAACGATAAAATCAACGGGTACCAAATTTCTATTTGCAACAATTAGAACATCATTGATCCTCCCCATTTGGTTTTTAATGGTGGAATCCGCAAGGTGCAAATTTAAAGAGCAATCATCAAGATCATGGAAGCCTAGAATATCACATAAAGTTTTCGGAATCGTGGAAACACTAGGACCCAAATCACACAAAGCAAAACACTTGTGATCTTTAATTCTAATCTTTATAGTAGGTTCCCACTTATCATTAAGCTTTCTAGGTATATAAACTTCCAAATTAAGTTTTTCATAATAAGATTGCAACAAGGCATCAACGATATGTTTGGTAAAAGCTTTATTTTGACTATAAGCATGTGGAGAATTAACAACGGATTGCAACAAGGAAATACAACTTTCTAAAGAACAATTATCATAATCAAATTCCTTGAAATCCGAGATAGTGGGTTCAATGCTATTTAAAGTCATGACCTCTCCAATCCCACTTTTACCAAATTTAGCATCAAGATTTAAAAACTCTGAATTCTTGGGACGCCGTCTAGGAAAAGTTGATTCATCACCAGTCCCATAATCATCAAAATTCATATTGAAAAACATAGATCTAATAGGGGACACATCAATAACTTTAAGATCCTCATCATTATTTTCATGGAAACTAGAAGAACACGCTTTTATAAAGCTATCTTTCTTAGCACGCAATCTAGCGGTTCTTTCCTTGCACTCGTCAATGGAAATTCTCATTGCTTTGAGAGACTCATTGATATCATGCTTAGGAGGAGAAGATCTAAGTTTGAGAGAATCAACATCAAGTGAAAGTCTATCAACGTTCCTAGCCAAATCATCAACTTTGAGCAATTTTTCTTCAAGCAAAGCATTAAAATTCTTTTGAGAAATCATAAATTCTTTCACACTATTTTCAAAATCAGAGGGCATCTTATTATAATTACCATAAGAATTATTGTAGGAATTTCCATAATTATTAGTGGAATTACTAGGGAACGGTCTAGCATTAAAGTTTCCTCTATAAGCATTGTTTCCAAAACTATTCCTACCAACAAAATTCACATCCATAGATTCATTATTATTCTCAATCAAGAAGACAAGGGCATATCATTGGGATCAAGAGGAGTGTTTTTAGTAGCAAACAATTTCATAAGTTCATCCATCTTTCCACTCAAAACATTGATTTCTTCTATAGCATTCACTTTTTTACTAGAAGATCTTTCGGTGTGCCATTGAGAATAATTAGCCATAATATTATCAAAGAAGTTTTGTAGCATCTCATAACGTGATTTCCATAAACGTGCCTCCCACGGCAGAATCTAAGAGATTTCTAGAAGCAAAGTTCAAACCGGCATAAATTTTTTTTGTGATCATCCATAAATTCAAACCATGAGTAGGGCAATTGCGAAGCATCAATTTCATTCTTTTCTAAGATTGGGCAACATTCTCATGATCAAGTTGTTTAAAATTCATAATATCATTCCTAAGAGTGATGATCTTAGCGGGAGGAAAATACTTAGAGATAAAAGCATCTTTGCACTTGTTCCAAGAATCAATACTATTTTTAGGCAAAGACGAAAACCAAACTTTAGCACGATCTCTAAGTGAAAACGGAAATAAGTTCAATTTAACAATATCATTATCCATATCTTTCTTCTTTTGCATATCACACAAATCAACAAAGTTGTTTAGATGAGTAGCGGCATCTTCACTAGGAAGGCCGGCGAATTGATCTTTCATAACAAGATCAGCAAAGCAGTATTGATTTCACAAGACTCAACATCATTAAGAGGAGCAATCGGAGTACTAAGGAAATCATTATTATTGGTATTCGAGAAATCACACAATTTGGTATTGTCTTGCGCCATGGAAACATGTAATCCAACACACAAGCAAACAGAAAACGGCAAACGGAAAATAGAGGAGAAGATTGGGAAAGAGAGGGCGAATAAAACGACAAAGGTGAAGTGGGGGAGAGGAAAACGAGAGGCAAATGGAAAATAATGTAAATGCGAGGGAGATGAGTTTGTGATGGGTACTTGGTATGTCTTGACTTGAGCGAAAACCTCCCCGGCAACGGCGCGAGAAATCCTTCTTGCTACATCTTGAGCTTGTGTTGGTTTTCCTCGAAGAGGAGAGGGTGATGCAGCAATAGTAGCGTAAGTATTTCCCTCTGTTTTTGAGAACCAAGGTATCAATCCAGTAGGAGGCTTCTCAACAAGTCCCACAAACCTACACAAACAAACAAAGAACTCGCAACCAACGCGACAAAGGGGTTGTCAATCCCTTCACGACCACTTGCGAAAGTGAGATCTGATAGAGATAGTATGATAAGATAGATATATTTTTGGTATTTTATAATACAGATGCAGAAAATAAAGATGCAAATAAAAGTAAATTGGAAGCAAATATGATAAGAGATAGACCCGGGGCCATAGGTTTCACTAGAGGCTTCTCTCGAGAGCATAAGTATTAAGTGAGTGAACAAATTACTGTCAAGCAATTGATAGAAAAGCGAATAATTATGACATTATCTAGGCATGATCATGTATATAGGCATCACGTCCGCAACAAGTAGACCGACTCCTGCCTACATCTACTACTATTACTCCACACATCGACCGCTATCCATCATGCATCTAGAGTATTAAGTTCATAAGAACATAGTAACGCATTAAGCAAGATGACATGATGTAGAGGGATAAACTCAAGCAATATGATATAAACCCCATCTTTTTATCCTCGATGGCAACAATACAATACGTGTCTTGCAACCCTTTCTGTCACTGGGTAAGAACACCACAAGATTGAACCCAAAGCTAAGCACTTCTCCCATGGCAAGAAAGATCAATCTAGTAGGCCAAACCAAACCGATAATTCGAAGAGACTTGCAAAGATAACTCAATCATATAAAAGAATTCAGAGAAGATTCAATTAATATCCATAGATAAATCTGATCATAAACCCACAATTCATCGGATCTCGACAAACACACCGCAAAAAGAGATTACATCAAATAGATCTCCACAAGAGAGGGGGAGAACATTGTATTGAGATCCAAAAAGAGAGAAGAAGTCATCTAGCTAATAACTATGGACCCGTAGGTCTGTGGTAAACTACTCACAACTCATTGGAAGGGCTATGATGTTGATGTAGAAGCCCTCCATGGTGGATTCCCCCTCCGGCAGAATGCCGGCGACGGCTCCAAGATGGGATCTCGCGGATACAGAAGGTTACGGTGGTGGAAATTGTGTTTCGGGTGCCTCTTGGATGTTTTCGGGGTACGTAGGCTTATATAGGAGGAAGAAGTACATCGGTGGACGCTTGAGGGGCCCACGAGACAGGGGGCCGTGCCCTATAGGGGGGCACCCTCCTATCTTGTGGAGGCCTCGACTGCTTCTTGACTTGCACTCCAAGTCCTTTGGAACATGTTCGTTCCAAAAATCACGCTCCCGAAGGTTTCATCCCGTTTGGACTCCGTTTGATATTCCTTTTCTTTGAAATACTGAAATAGGCAAAAAAACAATACGGGCTGGGCCTCCGGTTAGTAGGTTAGTCCCAAAAATGATATAAATGTGTAAAATAAAGCCCATAAACATCCCAAACAGGTAATATAATAGCATGGAACAATCAAAAATTATAGATACGTTGGAGACGTGTCAGGTATGTCCTGAACCATTAATCGATTCTCCTCGGCTTTTTTTATCTGGTCAACTAGGGTTTGTGCATCTATGTGGTTGTTCTGTCCTTTGTGTTATTACAAAAATCTTTAGGATGCCGTCACTGGTAAGCCTGGCTAGCTTCAGATACATGTCATAGAAAGTCCAAGTACCCTGATAGCTTCCCTCTTTTATGCTAAATAACTAGAATTATCTGAACACACTGGTCCTCTGTCCGATATTTTCATACGTCAAATTATATAATCCGGTTTGGTGGGGTTTCAGTTTTTAAAATTCCAATTGTATATGATTCATGCAGGTACGACGAGGATTCATCATAAGGAAAGTTAGTCTAGCCTCATGGAATTGTTCAAGTCGTGCCCAGCGACGATCATTGCAGGCTCCATTTGTTATCAAAATTTGCTAATTGTTGTGTGCTCTTTACTTTGTATTTTATAAACTGCTACACATATCTGGCCTTTTGCTCGGTCAATTGTGAGTTATGGTAGTAGCTATAAATGTGTAGCTTTGAGCTCAGTTTAGTTTTGAAATGCATAATTAGTTCTTTACATTACATGTCTGAAAGGTTCTCTTCTAATTTATACTTAAAATAAAATTGAAAAAAATACTCATCTCACTACATTCATGTGATGTTTCATTTATTCATTTGATTATGATAAGGAAAGAAGAAATACTTTTGTGATGGCAAGATGGTCAGTGTAGTGGTTTTCTTTGCACACCCTCAAATTCTACCTCTTTTGACTTTTGTTTCTGAGCTGATTGCTCGGTAGTAGATTCTTACCATAAACTGCAGAAAAGGTTATGATTATTATACTACATTGCAGGTTACTCTTGGTTAAGTCTGATTACTTCAATTCATAAATATGTGCAGTGATGAGGCGGCAACAGTGGCATTCTCTTTAGAATGAATGTGAAGACGTAGAAGGTCGTCTCCTCGAAAGGGATACTAGAAGATCTTTCAGCACCCATCACCATTGTTGGGGAGAGCCACTGAATTAACTTAGCCAACATAAATGGACTGGCACCATATTTGGATCGAGAATTATACTTACATTAAGTTCAACATGGTTTAAGTTCGCCAAAATGTAGGGAGTTCTAAATATGAACATGACTAGGGATAGGCATAAATGCAATTTGAAATTGATAATTACTACTGTTGTGTTAGTTTGCTGCATGATCATGATCATTCTCTCAGTATGTTTCTTTGCACTGAAATTACATCTTGCTGTCACCAAAGGTATGCCATGGTTCTGGGGCAAGTTATGTTTTGTTTATTCCCTGTAAGGTTGTAATTTCTACCTATTTTTCCCGACCTGTGATGTCTTTGCCTCGGGCATGTTAGAGTGTAGAGTATATGGCGTATATGTCCTTGCTTATCCGTTCAATGGATACTTCATATGCAGAAGATAATGATCGACTATTATTGGAGGTGTCTGATGCTTCTCTGTAATGCTTAATTTGCACTGTTGGTGGAAGAAGGGGAAAATCTGATGGAGATGAAAAGGTTATTTCCTTCCATTTTCCTTAGAAGCCTCACTATATTTTGATCCCTATTCTGTACCTTCAACATCCATGTTCATTGCTCGGGTTTGCATCATTTTCACCTATCTTATCTTTATTGGTTCAAATTGTAAAGGAGATAAAATGAACATGTATGTCCTTAAAGCATATCTTTGATTTATATATATGCTCACAAGGACAGTGATATATATATATATATATATATATATATATATATATATATATATATATATATATATGACAAATTTTTCCTACTACCGGGTGTAGTTACTCCCACTTTTGTTTCATACGTTCTAGGTAGTATCTATCATATCGGAGAGTATGTACGCGTAGTATGTAGTATGTAAGAATGTTTAGGTAGTATATATACTATTTTTTATGTAGTATGTAGTATATTTTGAGCATACTCCTTTTTACGTACAAATATGTACGTATTTCACAAATATTATAAAAACATGGGCTCACATGCAATTTTTTCACATAATTCGCTTTGGAGTATCTTAGATATAGTATATGAGCATACTAAAAGTAATAAAGTAGAGTATATACTACCACATGGTAGTATATGAGAAATGGGTGTAACTACACCCGGTAGTAGGATGCATTTTCCCTATATATATATATATATATATATATATA
>NC_041385.1:626513456-626525335 GCF_002162155.2 Triticum dicoccoides
CATGGGCTCACATGCAATTTTTTCGCATAATTCGCTTTGGAGTATCTTAGATATAGTATATGAGCATACTAAAAGTAATAAAGTAGAGTATATACTACCACATGGTAGTATATGAGAAATAGGTGTAACTACACCCGGTAGTAGGATGCACTTTCCCTATATATATATATATATATATATATATATATATATATATATATATATATATATATATATATATATATGCTCACGAGGAAACTCTATTTTTGAACATGAGCATGTTTATTTTTGAACCAATAAAGATTTTGAATGTGATCATGTTTATTTTACAGTTCAGAATTGCATATATAAGTTAAATTATGATGTACTATTGGCAGACTCTTCTACTGAACATGGTCACGTTCAAAATCAAATGTAGCGAACCGTGTCTATGTGACAGGACCTCCACAAGAGGTAGCATGCTAATCTCCGTTACTTGTATTTAGAAATCTTTTTTATATGTTGGACTAAGATCAAGTGCTAAACATATAGGACCACATTTGGGTAGTTTCGATATCTCCAGACATGAATGTGTTTCTGTAGGTGAATTGGACACTTCCCTGTGTGCAATCAAGCGACTTGAACTTTTCATTTGTTCAACCAACCCTGCCATAAAATACTATGTTTGTGAGATGAACAAGGCATTTGTCGCTCCTGGAGATGCTAAGGACTTTAAATATGCATCTTATAAATAGGAACATATCATAATACCTGACTGTGACCAATGCATGTTTCCTTTTTCAGTACTTCTCCTGTCGCTTCACAAAAGACAATCACAAGGACCATCTCAACTAACCAGTTGAGAACATGATGATCAGACTCGGCACTGAAGGTGCTGAGAGACAAGTCGGAATAATGATGGGTATGGATAAGAGGGCCACAGTAAAAAACCATTCTGTGATCATCTATCTTACGAACTATTTACACAAGTTGGAATGATGATGGGTATGGATAAGAAGTCACGCTTTTTAGTTGTTGCTGTAGATTTTCATTTTGTTAAATGTGGGAGAATACCGAAAGGGATACATTTATGTTCTCATATTATTAGAATATATACTGCTCCCTATCTTTTTGGATATGTACTTTTGTTAGCTATGTGAGCTATGGTTGTCCTGTTATCTGTACTTCTTGGGGGGCAGTAGCACTATCATCTGCATGTACGCTGTTTATTTACATACAAGACAGAATGGTTGCAGTCTTGGTTGATACCTGATCAAACTCACCTATTTAGCTTTACTGAAAATATTCAGTTACTTACCAATTATCATTTGCTGTTAATATGAAAAATGTTTGTTGGTTAGAGAAAGCTCTTCCACTTGATGTTTAGGGAGTGATGTGCATGGTCTTTTATTTTCATATAGCGAGGTTGGATATGACCGCACCCGGCAGGGGTGCGGGGTGCGGCAAGGCGCACTTTCCATCTAGTTTCATGATATAGTTTCCATCTAGTTTCATGATATAGGGAATATATACACATTGGAAACCAAATAACAGTATGATTGGTTCCTTTTGGCCAATTGGAAATTTTGTTGCTAAGCCTAAGATTTTGGGAGCATCAATTTAGATGTCTTCTTATAAATAGAACATCAGTAGTGATGATTTCACATTGTATGGAACCCTGCAAGATGAATAGCTTTCTGGATATTTTTTCGCACTTGAAATAGCCTAACTTCTAGTTAGAGCATCAGGAAGCTATCAAGAAGTTTCCTGACCAGTGTACAATAGATTAGAAAAATCCAACCGTCCAAGTTTCCTGTCAACTGTGTATCACACAATTTCTACTAACAAGATCAAATATATGATGTTATCAATCAGATGGATCAGCTTAACATGATTTTTTTTTAATTTTGCACGCATGTAGGTTAAGTCAAGTAGATTAAAAGAATTGTGTGATGAGAGCTTGCCGGTTCATTATATAGAGTAGATTAAAAGAACCAAGGCACTTCATGGTTCAGAATATGCATGGGAGTACATTGGTAGCAGCAACAACACAAGACATAGATTCATAAGCAGTAAAGTCAATATATGTTGTATCATGCATGTATGTATACATTTGTCCTTTCATGGCATGTTGTGCCATGTATTTTTTTTAGAGAAAAAGCATACGCCCGACTTTATAAATAAAGCCATAAGGCAAGTAACACCACATAACAAATAGTCCCACACAGCAGCCAGACCCAAACCGCGGGTCAAACGAAGGGAAGTCAGTTACATGGCTCCCTCGCCAGTACACGGCACGCAGTCCAGAAAAGAAACAACCTAATTCCAACTAGACTATCAATCCCAAAAGAAGCTAAGCCTCCTGCTCTTGTCTGCATAGCTGAGTAGCCGAAGCCCGAACTTTGGAGATTAGCATAGAAACCGCGTCCTGGTCGTCGACCTTAGTCAATGATTTCCACTGCTGCAAGAGGGCACATGATTTAAATAAGCAGTCTGCAGGTTTAGCCGGAAAAACATTCTCCATAGTAAACTTGTTTCTAGTTGTCCACAGGGACCAACAGAGAGCCCCCAAACCAACCCAAAAGATGCGTCTAGAAAGGCCAGACAAATTATTAGCCAAGCCATGCAACTCGGCAAAGGAGGCAGGGGCCCAAGAGACCAGAAGCCACTCTCTCACGCAGCTCCAAACGAGTTTGGGCAAGACACAATGGAAAAAAATATGATCCGTATCTTCCACAGCACCACACAGAGCACAGAATTGGGAGCCCGGCCCATTTCTTTTGCGAATCTGATCAGCAGATGGCAACCGGCCTCTAAAGGCTTGCCATAAGAAAATCTTAATCTTAGGGGGAATCCGGGCTTTCCATATCTTGGAGCAACGAGTAGTAGGAGTGCCACCAACAAGCTTAGCGTACAACGACTTAACCGAGAAGCACCCAGAGGCAGAGAGCGACCAAGTCACCGAATCCCTGTTCGTCGAGAGTGAGGGGAAGACGGCAGTAAGGCGTTGCCAGTCTTCAAACTCCACAGGCGACAGAGAGCGACGAAAGACCAAATTCCACCCATGGGCAGCAAGCTTCGCAATAGAGATATCCGGATCAGAGCAATAAGAGAAAAGAGTGGGGAAGGTCACCGAGAGGGGTGAGTCTCCACACCACCAGTCGAGCCAGAACCTAATAGAAGAGCCATCCCCGACGATAAACTTGACGAAGGATTGGAACACCGGCCTAACTTTGACCAGGGACTTCCAAAACTGAGAGCCCGCATGCGAGTGAGCGGACATCGGGAGGAGGGGAAATATTTAGCCTTAAGAATAGACAACCATAGGGGCTGGTCCTCCGCACTCATAATCTTCCACCACCATTTGATCAGCAAGCATTGATTCATGATGGAAGTATTAATAATCCCTAAACCTCCCAGGTTTTTGGGTCTACACATCAGCTGCCATCTAACAAAACGGTATTTCCGGCGATTATCAGCAGCATTCCAGTAGAACGCCCCATGATGCTTAGCAAAACCGCATGAGTCCCACCCGAAAGGAGGTAGAAGCCCATAAGAAACATGGGGAGGGATGACAGTCACGCATTTATCAGAGCCACTTTGCCCGCATTGGTATTATACCTACCACGCCAAGGATGGACCCTGTTGCCCACCTTGGTAACCACCGGGGCAAAGTCTTTCGCATGAAGCACGTCCGCAGAGATGGGGAGGCCTAGATATTTGAAAGGGAACACTCCAAGCTTACAGTTAAGAAGATGTGCCACCCGCACAGCTTCAGACTCGTCAACACCAGTAACAATAACTTCACTCTTTGCAAAATTAATCTTAAGGCCCGACATCGCCTCGAAGCAGAGAAGAATGAACTTGAGATGAGCAATGCAAGAATCATTCAGCTCAACCATGATGATCGTGTCATCAGCATACTGGAGATGGGTTATTCCTTGGGGGAGAAGATTAGAACTAACCGGAGAAATGTTCCCATGTGTAGCTGCCCTGGACAGCAGACGGGATAAGGCGTCCTCTACGAAGTTAAACAGGATGGGCGAAGCGGGGTCACCTTGCCGCAGGCCCCTACCATTGGCAAAAAACTTGCTAACCTGACCGTTAACAGAAATGGCAGTATGGCCTCCCGAGACCAGCTGCATGATTCTATGGACTAAAGGTCCCTCAAACCCTTTATCCAACAAGACCCTACGCAAAAAAAGGCCAGCTCACCGAGTCGTGAGCCTTCTCAAAATCTAGTTTAAGAATCACGGCTTTAGACTTACGCCTCTTAAGGTCATGCACAATTTCATGCAAGCACAGAACTCCATCCAAGATGAAACGACCTTTAATAAAGGCCGATTGAAACGGACTGATGGTACGATGGGCAATGGGAGAAAGGCGTGTGGCGAGCCCTTTGGCCGGAAATTTGGAAAAAATATTAATAAGGGCAATAGGCCTAAACTGCGAGATCAGGTCAGCACCTTTGACCTTAGGAATTAGAGAAATGACTGCATAATTAAGACGGGAAATATCTAATGTCCCCAACCAAAAGCCTTGAATGATCTTACACACGAGGACCCGCAACTGCGGCCAAAATTTCTTAAAGAAGGGGATCGAAAAACCATCAGGCCCAGAGGCAGCATTCGAATTAGCCGAACTGATCACCTGCCAAATCTCCTCGTCGGAGGGAGGAACTAACAAACTCATGTTCTCTTCAGACGACATCATACTACCCGTATCCCAAAAGTTAGAAGAGAAGGCAAGCCCAAGATCCGGCTTGGAGCTGAGGAGATTGGAGAAGAACCCAACAATGTGATTTAGGATGAGAGACTGGTCCGAGGTCCTGACCCCATCAATGATTAGGCTGTCAATGAAACATCTCCGGTGCCTGCCGTTGGCGATAGCAAAGAAGTAAGTCGTCATAGCATCACCCTTCAAAACCCAGTTCAGGGAGCCGCGTTGGCGCCAGTAAATTTCCGACTGCTGATGCAACGCCATCAGGGCATCTTCTAGGAAATAACAAGTAGCCCATTGAGAAGAAGAGAGCCCAGAGTGCCATGTATTTAGGAAAGAGATTGTTGGCATCACCTCTTTCTAGAATATCTTGATTGCGTTTTTTGCCCATTTTACTATATCATTATAAGAAATCCGCTGCATACATCAACAAACAGTAACATGTCATGAGTAAAACACATAGATGGATTCTTACGTCCTAGATAGATGGATGTTAAAGTATGAAGGGATTAGCTCTGCCAGTCTACGTGAACTAATTAGCTGGATGTCAGCTATTGCAGATTGTCAGGAGAAGAATCCTCCAAGCCAATATACAAGAATCAACTTCCAAGATTTGCCCAAATCAATTAACACATTAGCACATTGGAATTACAGGGTGGGAGAGGCAAATTGTAGGGAAAATAAATTCTGCAGGAAAGACCAAGATGAAGAAGCAACCTAACTAAAAACATATTTTCACACATGCGCATGAACTCAAGCATGTGTAGGTTTCCAGTAACGTACCTGGATTAATCGCGAGCGGAGTGACATACTGAATCACCTGCTAGAAGTTGTGTCGCCACTGTCTCCCTGTCTAAATCACCTGCTGGAAGCTGCGTCGCCTTGCTCTACATTAATCGGCCATGCCCATGTCAAGCCGCCCTGCATCGCGCCGCTTTGCGAGCCGAATCACCGCACTTCGCACGCCATTGGCACGCCCCCGCATCGCCTCCGCCTCGTCCGCATAGGCCAGCCTCGCTGGCTTCTATTCTCTCTCCCGAACAGATCGATTGGATCAGATCAAAGAGTTGCAGGAAGGAAGCATATATACACATACCACCTAGAAACTGAAGTTTCCAGAAGATGAGTCGTTAGGCCGGCCATGAATGTGTGCTTCGATACGAAAATATGATTGCATGTTTGAAGCCTGAACGGAGCAGTTACCAGCAGATGAGGCGCCAGCCATTAGAAACGGACCATCATGCCACACCGCTGGACCGACGGACCACGGAGGCGATGTACGCCTCGTCCGTGCAACCCCAGCGCAGCCGCCGATGCAATCCTAGATTGTGGTCATGCCGCACAATCGGAACAGAGGAGGAGCAGGGTTGCGACCGGTTTTAGGGTTGTACGCTTTAGCGTTTTACAACTGTGTGTTGCGTTGGACAGGATGGTAGTACAGGCCCAGTACGCCAGTAGGCCCAATTGAATCACAGACGCCCAAAAAAGCTGCTGGAGCAGCGGCCCGGGAAGGCTAGCCCAACCTGCCGGGTGATTTTGCCTGTAAAGAAGATTTAGGTGGAATTAAGAGCAAATCCGACGGTCAAACAAGCCTACGGATAAAAATGCTGATGGTCTGAGAGGGCTGGAATAATGCTCGGTTGTAATGTCTTTAAATTTTGGCTTGTCCAGTTTATTGATCTATGATTTGCTTTGGCTTTATTTCAAACTGTTGAATTCGAATAATTTGTATCGTATGATCAACGTGTATTGATTGCATAGACTTGAGGATCGAAATTTCAGTTATGTAGATAGTGCGACGCAATATATGTGAGGCCAATAGATGCTGGCCACGGACGCGTCTGCAACGTACAGGAGGTCGGATTTGCAAGTCTGAGGGTAGACGCTCTAAAAGCATCTCTAGCAGACCCCGCATCCCGCCGACCCGCAAAACGCGTTTACAGTTCGCGGAAAAACGGTTTTGCGGGTCGATTTTAGTTGCGGCCGAACAAAACCCGTATAATCAACACATAAAAAAGAATATTCTCTGAATATACCGAACAGGCCCACAACTAGTCCACTTTTTCGTTGGCTGTCTTCTTCCTCACGTCAAATTGAAATCAACCGTAGCCCAGGGCGGCCGCCGGCGGACAGGAGGGCGAGGAAGACGCGGGGCGGATGCCAGGGCGACCGGGGCAGCGCGGGACGGCCGGACTCCTCCATTCACCGTCACTGTAGATCAAACCAAACAGGCAAATACGAAGCCGCCGTCGCCGTAGCTAGTATTTTACCGTGTCCCTCAGATTTTTTTACGGGTCCGACGCACAGCCCAGATGAGTCGTCGCCCGCGTGAGCGGAGACGCGAGGTACATGCATGCGCATCTACCGCCTCGCACCGGACGTGTGGCATGCATACATATGCGGTGTACCGGCTCGCTGAGGATAAAATGGACACAAATGGAACGGTGCACAAACCTAACAACAGATTCTGCTGCTCAACTTAAGCATCTCTTTCCTTCAAAAAAAAACTTAGCATCTCTTTCCGGGTAAAGTGCTTTTGATCGACAGTGGTCTTGAACGGAACATCTCAGAGACCGGGAACGAACCCAAAGGCGGGAAAGCCCTGCCATTTTTCGGCAGCAAACGTATGCATAACCTCATTGAGGCTACGTCACGTAGTCAGGTTGCCGTGCCATCGTCTGAAAGGCCGGGAATGAGCGAAGTGGTTATGTTGCTCTTTTTCTCCGACGAGTTCTGAACTTCTTTTTCTTCAGTTCAGAGAATTTTTTTAGGCATTCTGTTCTCAGATTCTGGTCAGTTAGCCCAACTCCACTGCACGACCCTATCCTGTCCGGCCCCGTCTGTTTAGGGTAAAAGGGACAAAAGAGACGGTCCAGCGCGCGGCCTCAAACGGACAAATGTCCGGATTCCGTCCGTTTTCGACCCATCCCGGCCCAAACTTGCGCTCGGTTTGGGGTGAAACGGACGCGCGCGGACGGCCGCGACGCACGCCCTTGTTCTCCCCGTGGCCCGCCTGTCGGGGACACTAGCAGTCCCTCCGCTCCCAACGCTTCACCCTCTCTCCCCGCCCTGCCCCGCCGCCGGCGCCGCCTCTATTCTCCGGCCGCCTCCTCACCGCGCAGCCCCACGCCGTCCATACCAAACTACGTCTCGACATGGTCGCCACCACGCCCGCGCTTTCGCCGTAGTTTTGGTCGTCTATCGGGGGAGGTTTGGCCGTCGCCGTCCTTGCCGGTGGCGGAGGGGACACGACCGCCGGCGACGGACCAAGGCGGATTCCGACGAGAGCTCCAGAGCGGCCAGTAGCCGGCCGACAACCATCCCTGCTGCGTCGAGGTGATCATCGCGGTCTCTTCGCCACCACGACCAGAAGGTGTTCGACTTTTTGCCATCAAAGGTATGGACAGTGGAGACGAGTTTTTCTTTCATCACTTCCTTTGTTCGTCGGACGATTCGTCGTTGGATGATGAAGATCTTGTGGTGGCTGCACTGGTCGTTCACGACCATATTCAACGGCAGCTTCCTCGGTACAGGGGGTCACTCCCTGGCCGTGCTCCCAACCTGAACCGCAACAGGGAGAAAGGCCACGCCGTGCTTTATGCCGATTACTTTGCCAACACCCCACTCTTCAAGCAGGATAAATTTCGTCGCCGTTTTCGTATGGCAAGGCATGTGTTCAATCGTATCCGAGAGGGAATGGTTGCTCATGACCCATACTTCGAGTGCAAGACGGATGCCCTTGGCAAGCTTGGGTTCTCCTTTTATCAGAAATGCACCGCGGCCATCCGCATGCTTGCATATGGTATTCCAGGCGATCTGGTGGATGAGTATGTGCGTATGAGTGAGACAACATGTCTGATGTCAATGTACAAGTTTTGCCAGGCCGTGATCGAGGTGTTTGGCCCAGAGTACTTGAGACAGCCAACTGCCGCTGATACAGAGAGATTGTTGGCGACCAACGCAGCTAGAGGCTTTCCAGGTATGCTTGGCAGCATAGATTGTATGCATTGGGAGTGGAAGAACTGTCCATTTGCTTGGCAGGGCCAGTACAAGGGGCATGTTAACGGGTGCACTGTCATATTAGAAGCGGTGGCATCGCAAGATCTTTGGATATGGCATTCTTTTTTCGGCATGGCAGGTTCTCACAATGATATCAACGTGCTGCAGCGCTCTTCAGTCTTCGCAAGGCTTGCAGAAGGCCACTCCCCACCTGTCAACTTTGAGATCAACGGCCACCAGTACAACAAGGGATACTATCTAGCAGATGGTATATATCCTCAATGGTCAACTTTTGTGAAGACAATCTCGAAACCCCAAGGTGAGAAGAGAAAGAGATTTGCCCAAATGCAAGAGAGTGTTAGAAAGGATGTGGAACGTGCTTTTGGTGTGCTTCAATCCCGGTGGGGTATCGTTCGAAACCCTGCACTGTCATGGGATGAAAGGAAGCTTTAGGAGGTGATGACTGCTTGTGTGATTATGCACAACATGATCGTCGAGGACGAGCGTGATGAGAGTATCTTCGACCAAGGATTTGATTATCAAGGTAAAAATATTGAGCCCCTGCACTAAGACCCGGCCACATTTGAACAGTTTGTCCAATTCCACCGTGAGATGCGTGATTGGCACACTCATTTGAATCTTCAAAATGACTTGGTTGAGCACGTCTGGGATCATATTGGCAACCAATAGATGTATTGATCCAATTTATGTTCAGTCAAGACAATTTCGATTTGGCTGTAAAACTATTTTATTAAAGACAATTCCAGTTGAGTTGTAAAACTATTTTAATTTTCAGACAAATATTTGGGTTGGAAACTAATTTTGATGCAATTTGGCATTTTTGGCCCTGACGGACAGGATGGGGCACGCATCCCAGGACAGGCCCGGACACGACCCCAAATCGCTACTCAAACGGACAGAATCCGGACAAAACGGACGTCCGTTTGAGGTCGCGCGGCCTTAGGCTAGCATATCTACCATGGTGCTACCATTTGATCGGCCACGATTGAGTTGTGACGGAGAATGCCGATCTATACATGCATCCGGTATGTTCGCACGCAATGCCAAAAATGTGTGGTCGGATCATGCATATGTCTGAACTATGCCATCGTTACTGCAACGTCTGTAGATTAGTTATCCCGATTAGCTCAACTCGAACTCGAACCTCTTCATGTAAGGCACATCTGAGATGCCACTTACTTAATTGACAAGTGGAGCATCTTCCTGGGCTTTTCAAGTGGCGGTGGTTTGGTATGAGATACTCTACCGAGCTTCTCTGCAGATATTATTACCGCTGATCGAGCTAACTTCCAGCCTAACCCGTGATCCTAATCATTGTGCGTATCACCCCAAAGATCTAGCTACTTGATCGCCGATTACTTTCGCCATGTATCTGTATTTGTAGTGGCATTATGTGGCGATGTGATGCGGCTTAGTGGTCTGCTAATAAATTATGCTTGGGGGGATGGATGCTAGTATGTAAATGCCCAGTGTTACTGGCTTGTTCGAAATCTAGCTCCAAATTTTTAATGACTCGTGCAATCCACATTTGATAGCACGACTATAATGTTGAACAAATCTGGAAAGGGCAATTTTGGGATCTTATTCTGGTAGTTGAGATGCATGATATCTCGTACTTACTGATACTTCGCTAGTGAAGGCAGAATCTGAAGTAGATTAATTAGCATCACGGAAATCCATTTTTTTTGGATCAAAAGAGGGGGTTCACTCCAATTTCATTAACGAAACCATCCAGAACATGCAAAATGTCCACCACTACTAGAAAGGTTTTAAACGTTCAAAAGAAGAAAAATGTCCAGGACAGCTAAAAAGACACTAGGCGGGAATAAGACCACCCAAACGACACCAACGGCCACAAGAAGTTACAAAAGGATAACCACACAAGTAAGAGCCACTAAACGAGCGAACCAACCTGTGGTTGAGATGGTTAGGTGGACAGTGGTATCCCCAACCCACCAGGGTTCAAATCCTGGTGCTCGCATTATTCCTGGAATTATTTCAGGATTTCCGGCGATGCGCTTTCAGTGGGAGGAGACGTTCCCGTCGACGACGAGGTGCCTACGGTGACTTCGTAAATCTCAAGATGATATGCCGGCTCAGTCTTTCGGAGGTGCTCATAGGGGTAGGGTGTGCGTGTGTGCGTTCATAGGGGTGAGTGTATGCGCGTGTATATGAGCGCTTGTGTCTGTACTGATGCTCAAAAAAAAAGAGCCACTAAACGAGAAACAAAGATGAAGAACAACTAGCACTCGCAAAGGATCAGTTCTCCAGCCTATGCACCCCTGGTCTTCATCCTTGCGAAGCCCGGTAGATCTCACTTGCCACCCACACGATTAGTTTTAATCCTAGCATCAGCAGCTTTGTTCCGCGTTTCTTCTCTGCAAAATAGACTGGTCAACAATTCAGTTGCACATAAGTCTAATAAGGATCATGGGATCATGAAGTTTTTCGATCTAAACACAATATCATTTCTACATTTCCAAATAGACCAAAGCAGAGCAGAAACCCCAACTAGGATAAGTTTCTTTTTGGTTTCTGAAATGTTTTCATCCAAATATTTAAACGGTCATTCAAATCTTTCAGAGTTGTTCCAAGATCAAAAGCACATTTCACTAGGCTCCATATCAACCTAGCAGCAGAGCATTCAAAGAACAGATGATTGATACTCTCATGTTGTCCGCAATACGGAAAGCCATCTAAAAAATGATACATCGATCTGCTTTTGACAAGCAGTTATCTCATGTCCCCATAAAAAAATGTTATCTCGTCGCAGCATTGGGTTGTCGTATCCGTTAGTGGTATCACTGACACTTGGCAAACTCCGCTTGTGTCCGTGTGTCACGGCTCTGCGTCTTAGAGCATCTCTAGCTCTTCTACTAAAGATGAACTACTTGAACCGGAAAGGTTGCGCAAATAATCATTTCAAACTAGATTTGGATAACTTAGTTATTATTTGTACATGATACTTCCACGTCAAACATAAAAATACTGAAATAAGCTAAGTATCACTTTGTTAACATAATGTAAAATCTAAAATGAGCTAAATATCTACTCCTCGTCGAAGGAGATGTTGATGACCGGCGCCTTGCTGGAGCCAAACGCCTCGGCATCGTGGGTGCCCCTCTCAATCCATGACATGGGCTCGCCATTAGAGTCGTCGTAGCCAAGCTCACAAACAGTGC
>NC_041385.1:626525496-626546300 GCF_002162155.2 Triticum dicoccoides
GTGTCCTCATCCTGACTTGGTCGACAACTCGATCTAGAGGTGCTCCTTGAGCGCGAGGGGATTGGTCTATATGGTGGTAGCGTCGACACGCTCCACCTCAAGTTGCACTTCAGTGGTGCGGTGCTCCATCTCCTCGGCGAGCACACGCTTGGCCACCTCCCATGAGCATACATAACCTTGTCATCGGTTTCCTCCCCCCCTCCGGCGAGGAGCTTGCGTCAACCAGTGCCATGGCCTCAAATACGGCCACCTCGATGCCGATCTCGATCGGACACTACACCTACAACTGCGCTGGGACATGGGGATCCTCCCTAAAATAGTGACAACTCTCCGGGTGGGTGCAGTCCGCCGTAGTGGCGAGTTGTGCAGTTGGCTACGACAGGCTTGATTTGTGCCCAAATAGGACGACGACAACTACGGTTTGGGAAGGAGGGGTCTAGTGACACGTTTTTACAGCTGGACCAGCGTTGTTCGGACGGCACGAGAGCGGTTGCACCATGAATACTAGTGGGAGAGAAGATAAGAGTATTAAGTAGAATTTCAGGGAAATGCTCAAATTTGAGCTGCTCAATTTTTTCAGAAGATATGGGGGTAGAAAAGGGCCAGATTAGGTGGGAGGGGCATTATAGAGGACGGTCTCCAGTGATGTTTTTTTTCAAAAACCTCAAAATATATTAAAAAATTCAATTCTTTTATTTTTGTAAATACATATACATGTTCTTGACGCATGTGTAAAGTTTCATTAACTTATGCGGTTATTGTGATGAGACACGAAAAGACAAATATCTGGCCCAAATACAACAAATATTTGTTTTATTTTAATATATGTATTTGTCTATTTTGTGTACATTGCAAGTGAACATATAGTTCATGAAAATTTATACGTGTATATACTACAAAATTATGCGTATCTGTCTATTTTTTCAGATTTGTTTATGTTATGGAAATAATGTTTTCGCTGAAAAAAAAGGCTCTGTGCAGCTCGGCCACCAGATATGCACTTTATCGTAGATGAGGTCTAACTCTTCAAATCATAATATTTTGAAGAGTTATACTACTCCCTCCGTCCGAAAAAACTTGTCCCAAATTTGTTCCTTACATCCATTTGAGGGACAATTTTTTTTGGACAGAGGGAGTATTAATGAAAGGCATGTACTTCCCCGTTTCTTTTTAGTCTGTATATAAAATTTGGTCAAAGTCAAACATTGTTAACTTTGACTAAGTTTATAGAAAAAATATCGAGATTCACAATATGAAATCAATATTATTAGATGCATCATAAAATTAATTTTCATACCATATAGCTTTAGTGTTTTAGATGTTGGTATTTTTTCTACAAAGTTGGTCAAATTTTATAAAGTTTGACTTTGACCAAATCTTATATGCATACTAAAAAAAATGGAGGGAGTACGTGCTAATTGAGTGTGTCTGGCCTTGACTATTGGCCTGACTATTTGCACGGCAGACGGCTGGCAAGAGTTGTGCATAGGGGCGCGGCGGTTTCCATCTCCACGGGAGCCGAGCCCAGTAAACACGCGCGCCAGACAAAGTGACAATGGGACATTACGGAAATCCAATTCGGCTATTGGGAGCATATGCTCCTGCTCATCAAGATTTTCTTCAAATGTCAAAAAAAATTAAAAAAAATATAGATGTGATCATTGTCACACCAAAACGCTACCTGCAAATTTTTAGGACAAAAACTCAAGTATTTTGATCTGTGCAAAAAAAAAAAACAAGTCGAACGACAAATGTTACCTCCAAATGTTACACTTATTTTTGTCTTTTTCACCGACGAAGCACCGTCATCCCGTTTCGCATGAAAATTGGCAAGCACACTTGTTACACTAACAAGAACATATACGAAAAAATTCAGAATTTTTTAATTTTATTTACTATTTATTTTGAATTTACTGTTCATTAGGGAGCATATGCACTGAGAGCCAAAACGGCCCTCCTGTATGTACGATCCTTCTCCGCAGTGTATTAACTTCAGAATTGGAGAAACAAGTGAAATGAGAGACCCATCAATCTCAGGAACAGAACAGGCAATAGATATGTCAGTTACAAAACTCATTATCATCATCAAAGTGGAGTGTAATACACATTGCTAGTTACTCCGAACACGAAGCCCCATCTCCGTTTCTTCACCCGTGATCAGCATCATTGCCGAGGATGCGGGACCTAAGCAGCAAACCCGCAGAGCTACATACCTCAAAAGCCAGCAGAAAGGGAGGGGGCTGGGAAGGGGAAAACTCGAACAAAACCAGCAAGCACCTAACTAAAACCACTCTGCTTCAACTTGCACACATTACCTATGCATATCAAGCGCCACACCACACTTCTAGCTAGATTGGTCGAGAAGCTGCTGCTCGGCCTGGCCGGCCATCTCATCTTCTGAAGCTGTTTCTGACACCCGGCACCACGAGGCTGCCCAGGGTCTTGGCTATTTGCACCTTGAGCTGGCCCCGCTTCAGAGGAGGCCTCTTCTCCTTGCTGTTGGAGCTGTTGTTGCAGGGGTGCCCGTACTCCATTGCTCCTTCTCTCCGCGCTTGAGAGTTGAGATTCTAGTGGTTTGTGTTGCTGGGAAGGCGAGAGAGCTGGTTTGAGGATGGAGTGTTCAAGGCCGAGCTTATTTATAGAGAAAGTTTCCAGGCACGTTCTGATAGATTGCGCCGCGTTCTTCTTTATTTACTAATTAACTCCCTATCTCTGCTGGGGTCCGGGAACAAGTTGACTCGCTTTATTTGGAGTCACACGAGAGGTTAGTATTTGCTTCTGATGCGAGTGGGAGCGGAGCAGAGTCACTTTCACTCTTGGCTCTCACTATCACACTCATTGAGGAGGGGAGGGGGAAGCTTGGAAGCATCCGTGAAAGAGAGACGTGCAATGATAGACAGACCAGCCAGATTAGGGGCAGTTTAATCTCGTGGTCGTGGACACTTCGATCTAGATTTACTACCAACCGCGGTCCAAAACGTAGGGTTTTTTAGTATTTTTTTTCTAGTTAGATATTTCAAAGTGTAACCGTTTATAACAAAATATTATTAGCATAGCAAAAAATGAAGGTGATTACCATAATTACCCTAATATGTAAGTTTATTTGAGACAAACGTTTGCATAGAACTTGATGGTCAAAGTGGACCAAAGGAGACCTCGAGAAAATTGACAAGTTACGCAGAAACTTTTTATGGCACAAGACAAGAGCAAGATCAACGAAGAGCCGACTGTTTGTTTGGTGGCTTGAGAACAAGTTGTTTTGCCAAAGGAGAATGGGGCCTTGGCATTCGTGACCGGTGTATTGTCCACAATGGTTTCTATGCTGGCTCAAGTTTCTGACCAAGGTTATGCAAGGCTCTTCGATTCTGAGCTTCAAATGGCTTCAGTCAAGGTATTTTGCCAGGAGTATCACTCAAAATCCAGGACTTGTGACACTGCTTTGTGGCGCTCGCTTCTGCCGTTCATACCTGTAAACATTCCACTGTCTGCACAGCACATCGGGGCATTGGGTAATGGGCGCTTGATTTCTTTCTGGTCCTGTTCTTGGTGCCCTTTAGGCAGATTGGATGGAGGTGGCTTGTCCAAATCTGGTACGACCATTTTCTCTGGATAAATGCTGCTATGTGGCATCGCAGTTCGATTATGGGATCCTTCCACTGCTGCAACAACTGAGCTTCAGATTTCGAACAATGCACTCGACAGTTGGCAGAATTTCGTGTTTTGACCCTTTTTGATACAAATTCAGGATCTGACCCCGGTTCGAAATTTTTTCGGGATTTGACCCTTTCGCTACCGCCAGGGGAGCAGGCGGTAGGGTTATACAGCCTACCGCCAGGGGCCCTGGCGGTAGGGTGTGATGGAGGGGGACGGCCGCCGTCTCCACGTGTTGACGTGGATAAGCACCCTACCGCCAAGGGCCCTGACGGTAGGCTGTATAACCCTACCGCCAGCTCCACTGGCGGTAGGCTGTGCAAGGGTTTTCGAGGCAAAAACCTTCTGTAACAAAAAAATCGAGTGCCCTGGCGGTAGGGTCAACCTACCGCCATAGGTGATGGCGGTATGTTGCCTAACCCTATCGCCAGGGTCCTTGACGGTAGGGTCTTACCTATTTCCAAGTTCAATTTCTTTCTTATTTTCAAAAACAACATATCTCAAACTATGATATAGAGTCAAAAACAGCAATGATATAGAGTCAACATAACATATCTCAAACAATTAAATTTGGGCATCACATACACTTAGTTCAAATAGCAAACTTAGTTCCACATAGCAAACGGAGTTTTACAAATAGCAAACACATAGTTCAAATAGTAAACACATAGTTTCACCACCACTAGACTTTTCAACTACAGCCAAGTATCGAATAGCAGAATTTAAGTCATCCTTCCCCTCTTGCTCTTGGAGGCACGGTCCTTATTCATCTTTGAACGAGTCTCTTCAGTGTTCTTCTTGGACGGTCGAGGAACCGGTCTCTGGAAAGGGTCCGGACTTAGCAAATCCTTCTTCTTCGGATTCCTCTTCGACAGCTGAGGTGCTTGAGATGATTGAGTTGTTGGAGGTCCATAATCTTCATCGTACTCCTCCTCCCCATTGCTCTCATCCTCCTCCTCCCTTTCTTCATGTGTGGCCTCCTCCTCCTCCTCCTCCTCCTCCTCCTCCTCCTCCTCAACCAACCTAGACGACGAGGGAGCATGGCTCGATGAGGCGATGTGACTCTGTGTGGCTACAGGCTGATGAGCTTCAACTGACCCAGCTCCAGCACACCCTTGCGACAATGTTGGGCAACGTAGTAATTTCAAAAAAATTCCTATGCACACGCAAGATCATGGTGATGCATAGCAACGAGAGGGAAGAGTGTTGTCTACATACCCTTGTAGACCGTAAGCGAAGCATTAGCACAACGCGGTTGATGTAGTCGTACGTCTTCACGATCCGACCGATCAAGTACCGAACATACGGCACCTCCAAGTTTAGCACACGTTCAGCCCGATGACGTCCCTCGAACTCCGATCCAGCCGAGTGTTCAAGGAGAGTTTCGTCAGCATGACGGTGTGGTGACGATGATGATGTTTTACCGATGCAGGGCTTCGCCTAAGCACCGCTACAGTATTATCGAGGTGAACTATGGTGGAGGGGCACCGCACACGGCTAAAAGATCAAACGATCAATTGTTGTGTCTATGGGGTGCCCCCATATATAAAGGAGCAAGGGGGGAGGGTGCGGCCGGCCATGGGAGAGGGCGCGCCGGGAGGAGTCCTACTCCCACCGGGAGTAGGACTCCCCCCTTTTCCTAGTTGGATTAGGACTTGGGAGGGGGAAGGAGTGGACGAGAAGAAGAAAGGGGGGGCGCCGCCCCCCTCTCCTTGTCCTATTCGGACTAGGGGAGGGGCACGCGGCCCAGCTCTAGACGCCTCTCCTCTCTTCCACCTAGGCCCACTAAGGCCCATTATGTTCCCGGGTGGTTCCGGTAACCTCCCGGTACTCTGGTAAAATCCCGATTTCACCCGGAATACTTCCGATATCCAACCATAGGCTTCCAATATATCAATCTTCATGTCTCGACCATTTCGAGACTCCTTATCATGTCCGTGATCACATCCGGGACTCCGAACAACCTTCGGTACATCAAAACTTATAAACTCATAATATAACTGTCATCGCAACGTTAAGCGTGCGGACCCATCGGGTTCGAGAACTATGTAGACATGACCGAGACACGTCCCCGGTCGATAACCAATAGCGGAACCTAGATGCTCATATTGGCTCCCACATATTCTACGAAGATCTTTATCGGTCAGACCGCATAACAACATACGTTGTTCCCTTTGTCATCGGTATGTTACTTGCCCGAGATCCGATCGTCCGTATCTCAATACCTAGTTCAATCTCGTTACCGGCAAGTCTCTTTACTCATTCCGTAATACATCATCCTGCAACTAACTCATTAGTTGTAATTCTTGCAAGGCTTAAGTGATGTGTATTACCGAGAGGGCCCAGAGATACCTCTCTGACAATCGGAGTGACAAATCCTAATCTCGAAATACGCCAACCCAACATGTACCTCTGGAGACACCTGTAGAGCACCTTTATAATCACCCAGTTACGTTGTGACATTTGGTAGCACACAAAGTGTTCCTCCGGTAAACGGGAGTTGCATAATCTCATAGTCATAGGAACATGTATAAGTCATGAAGAAAGCAGTAGGAACATACTAAATGATCAAGTGCTAAGCTAACGGAATGGGTCAAGTCAATCACATCATTCTCCTAATGATGTGATCCCGTTAATCAAATGACAACTCTTTGTCCATGGCTAGGAAACATAACCATCTTTGATAAACGAGCTAGTCAAGTAGAGGCATACTAGTGACACTTAGTTTGTCTATGTATTCACACATGTATCATGATTCTGGTTAATACAATTCTAGCATGAATAATAAACATTCATCATGATATAAGGAAATAAATAATAACTTTATTATTTCCTCTAGGGCATATTTCCTTCAGTCTCCCACTTGCACTAGAGTCAATAATCTAGTTCACATCGCCATGTGATTTAACACCAATATTCACATCTATATGTGATTAGTACCCAATAGTTCACATCGTCATGTGATCAACACCCAAAGGGTTTACTAGAGTCAATAATCTAGTTCACATCGCTATGTGATTAATACCCAAAGAGTACTAAGGTATGATCATGTTTTGCTTGTGTGAGAAGTTTAGTCAACGGGTCTGTCACATTTAGAGCCGTATGTATTTTGCAAATATTCTATGTCTACAATGCTCTGCACGGAGTTACTCTAGCTAATTGCTCCCACTTTCAATATGTATCCAGATTAAGACTTAGAGTCATCTGGATCAGTGCCAAAACTTGTATCGACGTAACCCTTTACGACAAACCTTTTTTCTCCTCCATAATCGAGAAACATATCCTTATTCCACTAAGGATAATTTTAATCAGTGTCCAGTGATCTACTCCTAGATCACTATTGTACTCCCTTGCCAAACCAGGGGCGGAGTATACAATAGGTCTGGTTCATAGCATGGCATACTTTTATAGAACCTATGACTGATGCATAGGGAATGACTTTCATTCTCTTTCTATTTTCTGCCATGATCGGGATTGGAGTCTTACTCAATTTCATACCTTTGCAACACAGGCAAGAACTCTTTCTTTGACTGTTCCATTTTGAACTACTTTAAAATCTTGGCAAGGTATGTACTCATTGAAAATCTTATCAAGCGTCTTGATCTATCTCAATAGATCTTGATGCTCAATATGTAAGTAGCTTTACTGAGGTCTTTCTTTTTAAAGAACTCCTTTCAAACACTTCTTTATGCTTTTCAGAAATTTTTTACATCATTTCTGATCAACAATATGTCACTCACATATACTTATTCGAAAGGCTGTAGTGCTCCCACTCACTTTATTGTAAATATAGGCTTCACTGCAAGTCCGTATAAAACTATATGCTTTGATCAACTTACCAAAGCATATATTCCAACTCCGAGATGCTTGCACCAGTCCATAGATGGATCACTGGAGCTTGCACAATTTGTTAGTACCTTTGGGATTGACAAAACCTTCTGGTTGCATCATATACAAGTCTTATTTAATAAATACATTAAGGAATGCAGTTTTGACATCCATTTGCCAGATTTCATAAAATGTGGCAATTGCTAACATGATTCGGACAGACTTAAGCATCGATATGAGTGAGAAAATCTCATTGTATTCAACACCTTGAACTTGTTGAAAAACCTTTTTGCGACAAGTCGAGCTTTGTAGATAGTAACACTACGATCAGCGTTTGTCTTTGTCTTGAAGATCCATTTATTTTCTATGGCTTGCCGATCATCGGGCAAGACAACCAAAGTCCACACTTTGTTCTCATACATGGATCCCATCTCAGATTTCATGGCCTCAAGCCATTTCGCGGAATGTGGGCTCATCATCGCTTCCTCATAGTTCGTAGGTTCATCATGGTCTTGTAACATGACTTCTAGAACAGGATTACCGTACCACTCTGGTGCGGATCTTATTCTGGAAGACCTACGAGGTTCGATAGCAACTTGATCGGAAGTTTCATGATCATCATCATTAACTTCCTCACTAATTGGTGTAGGAATCACTGGAAATGTCTTCTGTGATGAACTACTTTCCAATAATGGAGAAGGTACAATTACCTCATCAAGTTCTACTTTCCTCCCACTCACTTCTTTCGAGAGAAACTCCTTCTCTAGAAAGGATCCATCTTAGCAACGAATATATTGCCTTCGGATCTGTGATAGAAGGTGTACCCAAAAGTCTCTTTTGGGTATTCTATGAAGATGCACTTCTCCGATTTGGGTTTGAGCTTATCATGCTGAAACTTTTTCACATAAGCATTGCAACCCCAAACTTTAAGAAACGATAGCTTAGGTTTATTGCTAAACCATAGTTCATACGGTGTCGTCTCAACGGATTTAGATGGTGCCCTATTTAATGTGAATGCAGCTGTCTCTAATGCATAACCCCAAAACGATAGTGGTAAACCGATAAGAGACATCATAGATCGCACCATATCCAAGAAAGTGTGGTTATGACGTTCGGGCACACCATAATGTTGTGGTGTTCCAGGTGGCATGATTTTGTGAAACTATTCCACATTGTTTTAATTGAAGACCAAACTCGTAACTCAAATATTCGTCTCCACGATTAGATCGTAGAAACTTTATTTTCTTGTTACGATGATTCTCCACTTCACTCTAAAATTCTTTGAACTTTTCAAATGTTTCAGACTTGTGTTTCATTAAGTAGATATACCCATATCTGCTTAAATCATCTATGAAGGTTAGAAAATAACGATACTCGCCACGAGCATCAACACTCATTGGACCACATACATCGGTATGTATTATTTCCAACAAGTTAGTAACTCGTTCCATTGTTCAGGAGAATGGAGTTTTAGTCATCTTGCCCAAAAGGCACAGTTCGCAAGCATCAAATGATTCATAACCAAGTGATTCCGAAAATCCATCTTTATGGAGTTTCTTCATGCACTTTACACCGGTATGACCGAAATGGCAGTGCCACAAATAAGTTGCACTATCATTATTAACTTTGCATCTTTTGCCATCAATATTATGAATATGTGTATCACTATGATCGAGATCCAACAAACTATTTTCATTGGGTGTATGACCATTGAAGGTTTTATTCATGTAAACAGAACAACAATTAGTCTCTAACTTTAAATGAATAACCTATTGCAATAAACATGATCAAATCATATTCATGCTCAACGCAAACGCCAAATAACATTTATTTAGGTTTAACACTAATCCCGAAAATATAGGGAGTGTGCGATGATGATCATATCAATCTTGGAACTACTTCCAACACTCATCTTCACTTACCCTTCAACTAGTCTCTGTTTATTTTGTAACTCCTGTTTTGAGTTACTAATCTTAGCAACCGAACAAGTATCAAATACTCAGGGGCTACTATAAACACTAGTAAGGTACACATCAATAACCTATATATCAAATATACCCTTGTTCACTTTGCCATCCTTCTTTATCCACTAAATATTCACGGCATTTCCACTTCCAGTGACCATTTCCTTTGTAGTGTAAGCACTCAGTTTCAGGCTTTGGTCCAGCTTTGGGATTCTTCACGGGAGTGACAACTTGCTTGCCATTCTACTTGAAGTTCCCTTTCTTTTCCTTTGCCCTTTTCTTGAAACTAGTGATCTTGTTTAATCATCAAAAATTGATGCTTTTTCTTGATTTCTACCTTCGTTGATTTCAGCATCACGAAAAGCTCGGGAATCTTTTTCGTCATCCCTTGCATTATAGTTCATCACGAAGTTCCAGTAACTTGGTGATGGTGACTAGAGAACTCTGCCAATCACTATCTTATCTGGAAGATTAACTCCCACTTGATTCAAGCGATTGTAGTACTCAAACAATCTAAGTACTTGCTCACTAGTTGAGCAATTCTCCTCCATATTTTAGGCGAAGTATTTGTCAGAGGTCTCATACCTCTTGACACGAACATGAGTCTGAAATACCAATTTCATCTCTTGAAACATCTTATATGTTCCATGACGTTTCAAAAACGTTTTTGTAGTCCCGGTTCTAAGCCATAAAGCATGGTGCACAAAACTATCAAGTAGTCATCATATTGAGCTAGCCAAACGTTCATAACATCTGCATATGCTCCTGCAATAGGTCTATCACCTAGCGGTGCATAAAGGGCATAATTCTTCTGTGCGGCAATGAGGATAAACCTCAGATCACGGACCAAGTCCGCATCATTGCTACTAACATCTTTCAACTTAGTTTTCTCTAGGAACACATATAAAAAACATAGGGAAGCAACAACGCGAGCTATTGATCTACAACATAATTTGCAAAATACTACCAGGACTAAGTTCATGATAAATTAAAGTTCAATTAATCATATTAATTAAGAACTCCCACTTAGATAGACATCCCTCTAATCTTCTAAGTGATCACGTGATCCAAATCAACTAAACCATGTCCGATCATCACGTGAGATGGAGTAGTTTCAATGTTGAACATCATTATGTTGATCATATCTACTATATGATTCACGCTCGACCTTTCGGTCTCCTTGTTCGGAGGCCATATCTGTTATATGCTAGGCTCGTCAAGTTTAACCTGAGTATTCCGCATGTGCAACTATTTTGCACCCGTTGTATTTGAACGTAGAGCCTATCACACCCGATCATCACATGGTGTCTCAGCACGAAGAACTTTCGCAACGGTGCATACTCAGGGAGAACACTTATACTTTGATAATTTAGTGAGGGATCATCTTATAATGCTACCATCAATCAAAGCAAGATAAGATGCATAAAAGATAAACATCACATGCAATCAATATAAGTGATATGATATGGCCATCATCATCTTGTGCTTGTGATCTCCATCTCCGAAGCACCGTCGTGATCACCATCGTCACCGGCGCGACACCTTGATCTCCATCATAGCATCATTGTCGTTTCGCCATCTATTGCTTCTACGACTATCGATATCGCTTAGTGATAAAGTAAAGCAATTATAGGGCGCTTGCATTTCATACAATAAAGCGACAACCATATGGCTCCTGCCAGTTGCCGATAACTCGGTTACAAAACATAATCATCTCATACAATAAAATATAGCATCACGTCTTGACCATATCACATCACAACATGCCCTGCAAAAACAAGTTAGACGTCCTCTACTTTGTTGTTGCAAGTTTTACGTGGCTGCTACGGGCTGAGCAAGAACCGTTCTTACCTACGCATCAAAACCACAATGATAGTTCGTCAAGTTAGTGTTGTTTTAACCTTCGCAAGGATCGGGCGTAGCCACACTCGGTTCAACTAAAGTTGGAGAAACTGACACCCGCCAGCCACCTATGTGCAAAGCACGTCGGTAGAACCAGTCTCGTGTAAGCGTACGCGTAATGTTGGTCTGGGCGCTTCATCCAACAATACCGCCGAACCAAAGAATGACATACTGGTAAGCAGTATGACTTGTATCACCCGCAACTCACTTGTGTTCTACTCGTGTATATGACATCTACGCATAAAACCAGGCTCTGATACCACTGTTGGGGAACGTAGTAATTTCAAAAAAATTCCTACGCACAGGCAAGATCATGGTGATGCATAGCAACAAGAGGGGAGAGTGTTGTCTACATACCCTTGTAGACCGTAAGCGGAAGCGTTAGCACAACGCGGTTGATGTAGTCGTACGTCTTCACGATCCGACCGATCAAGTACCGAACGTACGGCACCTCCAAGTTTAGCACACGTTCACCCCGATGACGTCCCTCGAACTCCGATCTAGCCGAGTGTTAAGGGAGAGTTTCGCCAGCACGACGGCTTGGTGACGATGATGATGTTTTACCAATGCAGGGCTTCGCCTAAGCACCGCTACAATATTATTGAGGTGAACTATGGTGGAGGGGGCACCGCACACGGCTAAAAGATCAAACGATCAATTGTTGTGTCTATGGGGTGCCCCCTGCCCCCGTATATAAAGGAGCAAGGGGGGGTGCGGCCGGCCATGGGAGAGGGCGCGCCGGGAGGAGTCCTACTCCCACCGGGAGTAGGACTCCCCCCTTTTCCTAGTTGGATTAGGACTTGGGAGGGGGAAGGAGTGGACGAGAAGAAGAAAGAGGGGGCGCCGCCCCCCTCACCTTGTCCTATTTGGACTGGGGGGAGGGGCACGCGGCCCAGCTCTAGACGCCTCTCCTCTCTTCCACCTAGGCCCACTAAGGCCCATTATGTTCCCGGGTGGTTCCGGTAACCTCCCGGTACTCCGGTAAAATCCCGATTTCACCCGGAATACTTCCGATATCCAAACATAGGCTTCCAATATATCAATCTTCATGTCTCGACCATTTCGAGACTCCTTGTCATGTCCGTGATCACATCCGGGACTCCGAACAACCTTCGGTACATCAAAACTTATAAACTCATAATATAACTGTCATCGCAACGTTAAGTGTGCGGACCCATCGGGTTCGAGAACTATGTAGACATGACCAAGACACGTCCCCAGTCGATAACCAATAGCGGAACCTGGATGCTCATATTGGCTCCCACATATTCTACGAAGATCTTTATCGGTCAGACCGCATAACAACATACATTGTTCCCTTTGTCATCGGTATGTTACTTGCCCGAGATCCGATCGTTCGTATCTCAATACCTAGTTCAATCTCGTTACCGGCAAGTCTCTTTACTCGTTCCGTAATACATCATCCTGCAACTAACTCATTAGTTGTAATGCTTGCAAGGCTTAAGTGATGTGTATTACCGAGAGGGCCCAGAGATACCTCTCTGACAATGGGAGTGACAAATCCTAATCTCGAAATACGCCAACCCAACATGTACCTTTGGAGACACCTGTAGAGCACCTTTATAATCACCCACTTACGTTGTGACATTTGGTAGCACACAAAGTGTTCCTCCGGTAAACGGGAGTTGCATAATCTCATAGTTATAGGAACATGTATAAGTCATGAAGAAAGCAGTAGGAACATACTAAATGATCAAGTGCTAAGCTAACGGAATGGGTCAAGTCAATCACATCATTCTCCTAATGATGTGATCCAGTTAATCAAATGACAACTCTTTGTCCATGGCTAGGAAACATAACCATCTTTGATAAACGAGCTAGTCAAGTAGAGGCATACTAGTGACACTTAGTTTGTCTATGTATTCACACATGTATCATGTTTCTGGTTAATGCAATTCTAGCATGAATAATAAACATTCATCATGATATAAGGAAATAAATAATAACTTTATTATTTCCTCTAGAGCATATTTCCTTCAGACAACGCTTCACGAACTTCTGCCCTCACAATGAAACAAGGGCATAATAACTATCACGTTTATGATTGCAAGTGAGGAAGATGCATTTGTTTCGAGGAGGCTGAAATTGTACCTTCATCGTCCCCCTCATTTTGTCCTCAGATTGTACGCTCCCGGGGGCATCACCTAGAGCATCTGAGGCTTCAAAGATGCATCAGTTCAGCTCACCAGACTGCAACGGCATAAGTCAGTCACGATGACGAATACAATAATTTAAATAGAACCTCTCGGTTCAAACTTACCACTCTGTTGATGAGGGGTGCAAACTCCCTAATTCCACTGTGCAGGTCTCTGATGCCGGTCTGGTAGGCCTCTTCCTCGGGGTCATCCCTTTCCAGCTTCGCGATGTCTTCCGCCGTCCACCAAGGCCTGAGACGAAGACGGTGCTTCTGGCCATCATCGTGCCACTTCATGTGTCGCTCCAGGTAAGCATCCCAGTCAGTCACTTTCCTCTCCCTGTCTTTCTTGTACCTCCGTCGGTTCCACTCCGTCACATGATTTTTATGCTCCTTTCCCCAGTCTGTGATCGACTGATTCTTCTGCCGGCTCATCCTGCAAGGCATTAGCAACAAGAAACATCATAATAAAGTCGAACGCAATGAATGCATGGGCACGAAGAACAAGCGCGGGCACTCACAAGTAGAGCGCATGGCCGCCGGTATCGGTGGGCTGGCCAGGTGGGGTATGCTGATACACCCCAAACTGCGTGGCCACACGGTGTGTCAAGTGCCACTCTACGGCGTACACACAGATCATGGGCACGATGCACCGCCAGAGATCACGGTCCTCATCGCACATCATGTTCAGATCAATGTCCCACTCTCGGTCATGATACGGCCACCAGTTTACCTATTACATATACGGTGGTAAGTTGCCACTCTCGGTCAAAAGTGGAATCAAAGAGAAATATGGTTTAGCGAGTTCATATACCTGCCAATGTGTGAAAGTGTCCAACTCGTTGGTGTAGGTCTTGTACGAAGTCTTGTTTAGGCCCGTGTAGAGTTTGACAATGTCCCACTCATAAGCTACGGTGGGGTGTCGAGCCTCGTCGCCGTCTTCGCTATAGGCACCCCATGGGCGTCTTGGCAGCTTCTCAGGACGCCCCACCAGCAGCCGCTCCCACATCCAAATGGAGAAGGCCCAGACAAATCCACCCATATTGTACTTGTCTCCCGTCCTCTGCGTTGCGTCGTCAAGCTGCAAAAAATCAAATGAGGATCAGATATAACAAAATGTCATGGACATACTTTCGTAGGGAGGCAATTAGATACTCTCTTACCGAACGGTATAGGTAGGCGAGAGATGCGGTCCCCCAACTGTACCCTGCATCCTAGTCGGCTAGGAAGAACATATACAACCAGTTGGCAGAGTTCTCGGATGCATATGGAAACACGACCTCCATGAGAAGGTACCAGAGGTAGGCCCTCGCGTACCACTCCACAGTTGTCTCATCGGCGTCTTCGGGGCATGTATTCCGGTGCTCCGAGAGCCAGGGCAACGGCACACCGGATGTACGGTTACCCTTAGCCTCGGGGCAACCGCCGATGAGGGTGGTAATCCTCTCCTGCCAGTTGGTTCTCTCCACTCGCCCGGTCAGTGCATGACCCTCGAGCGGCATGGCAGTAATCATTGACCAATTCTCGAGGGTCATCGTCATCTCCCCGCATGGGAGATGGAAAGAATGGGTCTCCAGTCGCCACCGGTCAATCAGAGTTGTTAGAGCTACGTGGACAAGCATCGGCGGCTGACGCTTGAACTGCAACACGAAACACAACAGCCGGGCTCTCTTGAAGAACGGCGTGTAGCGCTCGTCGTAGTCCATATGCCCATCAACCCCCTGACCCCTCATGCGCAGTGGCTGGAGCATCTGTCAAAAAGTGAACGCCAAAAGTTAGGAAATTATTTTCATCAATCCAAAAACTTTGATCAATATTTCTTTCATATTACTTACCTCTCCGTTCTCTATGAAACGGGCACGACGACCCTTCTCGTATGCGTAATCAAGCATGTAGTACCATGGGCCGATGTTGTCCGCAAGAGGTGGCCGCCTTAACAAAATTTCATAAACAAAAATATCATAAGCATAAGCATACATAAACATGCATCATATCAAAATCATATCACCATGCATCATATCACAAAAAAAATCCTCCAACAACATCTACTACACATGATGGATCAAATCATATCAACATTACTCATATCAAGAAAAAAAAAATCCTCCAACATGCATCATATCAACATGCATCATATCACAAAAAAAATCCTCCAACAATCATCTTCAATGTATTATCTCCAAACAACATGTTCATATCATCATATCAACATGCATCATCACTCCAACAGGCATCATATCATCATATTTTTAAACAAAAAAAAATCCTCCAACATGCATCATATCATCATATTTGTAAACAAAAAAATCCTCCAACATTTTCATATCATCATATCAACATGCATCATCAAACTACAATCAATTCCTCCCACATGCATTACATCATAATTTTTTTAACAAAAAAAATTATGAACTAGGGTTCATCTTCACACTAACATATGAACTATTGATTAGAGTTCATATTCATTATCACTACTTAGTAAAGAGCTAACAACTAGAACTACAATCAAGCTAAAACAATCTTAGGTGAAAAAAAATCCAATCTAAGTTAAAAAAAGTGAGGGATTTCAATGCGTCGAATCAGAAGCAAGTTTGCAAAAACTAATTGGAGGGATCGGAGGAGCTGACGATTCTCTCTTCGGGGCCATCTCGACCCGCCAAAATGGTGAAGAATCGGTGAAGATCCGAGGGGGAGAGTGGAGGAGATGAGCACTACTAGGAAAAGGGCTATAGATGATATGGCCACTAATGGCGCACCAGACATGTGGTGCACCACTACTATATAGCAGTGGCGCACCATGTATCGGTGTGCCATTAGTGTGATAGACACTAATGGCGCACCAGACACATGGTGCGCCACTAGTAACAATTTTATTTATTTATTTTCCCAAAAATACTAATGGTGCACCAGCCACGGAGTGCGCCACTACTATATTTTTTTCTTTTTTTTGCAAAACTACTAATGGCGCACCACCAGCTGGTGCGCCATTAGTAACCAGGGTTACTAATGGCGCATTTGTAGGTGGTGCGCCATTAGTAACCTAGGACCCGCTAGATATTTTGGACAGCCACACCTACACACTCACTTTCCCCACTTCATTCTCTCCACCTCCTCCTCCAAGCTTGTCTCGGCTGCCTCCTCCTACTCACCTCATTTGCACCATAGATTCATCCAAATTAAGTGGTCAAATTACCTTTTTCTGATAGGTAAGTAAGGGGAAAGCTATCTTTATGTTGTAGATCTACTTTTTTTCTCCATCCAACAACGTGCACATGCACTTTTTATGGCCTAGCTAGATCTATGCATGTTTGTGGTGTTGCATATATGTTTGTGTTTGCGGGTACCGGTATTTGAAATGCGGTAGTTGCCAATATTTTGCCGGAATGTTGATTCATTTCCGTTTCGGTGAGAATTTTGGCACTATGCATTCTTTTTGGTCCTATTTTTAGGCAAAGTCATGCCAAATTTTTTCTTGGTTCTAAAATATAGTTTTGCTCTACCCCGCAGGCGACCATGGTCCGCACGATGACTGAAGGCATCGTGAATAGGTTTTTGAGCTCCGCGAAGGCCGAGATGCTTCAAAAGAATGAGACGGAGATAAGATGTCTGTGTCGAAGATGCAAGCTGAGGAGCCTTATGGACCCAGATTCTGTACAGGTGCGGGACCACGTGCTCTTGCATGGTTTCATGCATGGTATCGGTGGCAAGGTGGTGAAGATGATTATGAAGTCGTCCATGGGGGCTGGGCAAGAATTGAGGAAGGGCAGCAAGACAACCGCGGCGAGGGCGGGCGAGAAGACGAAGAATCTCCAGGACATGATCACGAAGTAGATGCGGTACACAGTCATCATGTAGAAGATGCCGGACATGATGATGAGGAAGATGCCGGAGCAAACGAAGGGCATGATCATGAAGATGAAGATGCCGGAGCAGACGACGATGGACCATCGATGGGCTGGGTGCAGGACCCTCATATTCAAGAGCTGCTTCTCAAGCAGACGGATAACGCAAGAGCTGCCGCCCGAGAGAAAGTCAAGCTGGATCAACTGGAGATAGACGCGGTTACTCCATTGTATGAAGGATGCAGGCCCGAGGATACCTGCCTGAAAGTAACGCTCATGGCTCTGGAGATGAAGGTAAAACACAAAATGACCGACACATGCTTCAAGGAGGACATGCCATTCTGCCGCGAACGTCTTCCCAAGGGGAACAAGTGCCCGACCAGTTTCGAGGAGGCGAAGAAAATCATGTGTCCTCTGGATTTACTGCACGTGAAATACCATGTGTGCATGAACAATTGCATCATTTATGAGGACGAGCACGTGGAGTCTACCATATGTCCAGTGTGCGGCGTCACTCGATACAAGAAGAGGAAGAAAGCTCCTCGAAAAGTGGTGTGGTACTTTCCGATCACTCCTCGTCTGCAGCGATATTTCGCAGACCCTAAGCTAGAAAAGCTCCTGCGTTGGCACACGGATAGGGAGGAGAAGAAGAGATAAGATGACACAAATGATCCAGAGATAAATAAAAAAGACAAGATGCTGAGTCACCCTAAGGATGGGAGCCAGTGGCAAGCGTTGAACTTCGAACAACCAGAATTTGGGAAGGATCCAAGGAACATCGTGCTGGGCGCGAGCACCGATGGAGTTAATCTGTTTGGCAGCTAGAAAAGCACACATAGCACCTGGCCTGTGTTTGTGTGGATGTACAACCTTCCCCCTGGTTGTGCATGAAGAGGAAGTACATTCACATGAGTATGCTAATTGAAGGGCCGAAACAACCAGGGAACGCCATCAATCTGTATCTGGGGCTACTGAAAGAGGAGCTAGACACGCTGTGAAAAATGCCAGCCAATACGTGGGACACCGCAGAGAAAGAATATTTCCCTATGAGAGCTGCACTGCTCACGACGGTGCACGACTATCTCAGTTACTGATATCTTACGGGGCAGGTGGTCCACAGATTTTTTGGATGCGTCAGGTGCATGGATGACACAACGTATCGCCAGCTAGATAGATATCCCGGGTCTTTGAAAACCGTGTTCATGGGACATCGAAGGTGGCTTCGCGATGATGACCCGTAGAGGAAATGCAAGGATCTGTTCGATGGTGAAACCAAACCCCGAAGACGCCCGCGTACGAGGAGCGGAGAGGAAATAGACGAGCTGTTGAAAAATTGGAAAGATTGCCCACTGCCGGGAAAGAAGCAAAAGGCGCCAGAGCCAGGAAAGAAGCGAAAGGCGCCAGAGCCGCTGCTGAAGGTATGGAAAACGAGGTCTGTTTTCTGGGACTTGCCATACTGGAAGATCCACCGTGTGCCTCATAGCCTTGGTGTCATGCATATCACGAAGAACGTGTGCGAGAGTCTGCTTGGTACCCTGCTCAACATGCTAGAGAGGACCAAAGATGGGCCGAAAGCAAGGGCAGACTTGAAATCAATGGGCATCAGGGAGGAGCTTCACGTTAATGATGATGATGATGATGAGGTGAAGCAGGACACGGAAAGTCGTCGCAAAGGCAAAAAGGCCAAGAAGACCGGAAATGACTTCCCTCCCGCGTGCTTCACTCTAAGTCATGAGGAGATCGATCAGTTTTTCACCTGCCTCGTAGGAGTAAAACTTCCTTACGGTTACACGTGGAAGATAAGCAGATACCTAGACTCAGCGAAGCAAAAGTTTAGCGGGATGAAGTCTCACGACTGTCACGTGCTGATAACGCAGATACTTCTAGTTTCAATCCGTGGGATCATGGACGCGCACGTCCGTGAAACGCTATTTGGCCTATGCAACATTTTCGACGTCATATCTCGGAAGTCGGTTGGCGTGAGGTAACTCAGAAGGCTACAGGAAGAGATCGTGGTGATACTATGCGAGCTTGAGATGTACTTCCCGCCCGCATTCTTCGACATTATGGTGCATCTGCTGGTTCATATTGTGGAGGATATCATCCAACTCGGGCCGACGTTCCTGCACAGCATGATGCCGTTTGAAAGGATGAATGGTGTCATCAAAGGATACGTTTGCAACATGTCACGTCCAGAGGGAAGCATAGCCAGGGGCTTTCTGACCGAAGAGTGCATCTCCTACTGCACGAATTATCTAGGCATCGAGAACCCCGTTGGTCTGCCCGTCAACTGGCACCTCGGCAGGCTCGCTGCGAAATGCATGTCGACTTCGAGGGTCGACTCGCCGACTTTGAAAGAGCAAACCTAGTCGCGCTACAACACATAGACGTGGTTGATCCTTGGGTGGTAGAGCACAAAACCTTTATTGAGAAGACGTACAATGACCGAGGCCAACAGAGGACGGACGGAGATATAATCAAAGAGCACAACTCATGTTTCACGTGTTGGTTCAAGCAGAAGCTTCTGTCGTACCCTTTACATGATGATTCTTCCGCGGAAGAACAACTCATATTCGCCTTGTCACAGGGCGCCGAGCAAAACCTGATGACGTATGAGGCGTACGATATCAACGGCTACACATTCTACACCGAGGGAAAGGACATGAAGAGCGATGGTTATCAGAACTCCGGGGTAACAATGGAATCCTACACCGGTAACAACAAGGACAGATACTACGGAAGGATCGAGGAGATCTGGGAGCTGAGCTACGCTGGAGAGAAGGTCCCGATGTTCCGTGTCAGATGGGCCAAGAGCGTCATAAAAGAAGACCGGTATTTCATCACCATGGTTATACCCGAAGCCAAATCCAAGACTGCGGGCGCAAACGTCACCGCGAAAAATGAGCCATGGATACTGGCTTCCCAAGTGGACCAATGCTTCTTCATTACCGACCCGTCAAAGCCCAGTCGTGTTGTCGTGAGGAGAGGCAAAAGGAAGATCATCGGAATGGATGGAGTCACCAATGAGCAAGACTTTGACAAGTACGGCGACCCGAAGATTGAACATGACAACGACGATGAAGTACCAGCATACACCACAAGAAGAAGCAGGACCACCCTACCTAAAGGACGTCCGTTCAAGAGAAGAACTCCATTTACGAAAAATAAGGGCAAGAAGATTGTGAACACATAGCTAGCTAAGATCAATTGTATTTAATTGTAGCCTTCATTTCTCGATTGTATTTCATGGGCACTTTTTGAACTCATGAATATTTTTAAATTTCATGGGCACTTTTTAAATTTCATGGGCACTTTTTGAATTTCCCCCTCCATCTCGATCGCTATCCCCCTCCATCTCGATCTCGATCCCCCCCCTGCACCCTCCCCGGCCCGCTCCACCGCCGCCGAGCACCCCCTGCACCCTCCCCCGCTCCACCACCGCCGATGACCCCCCGCACCCTT
>NC_041385.1:626546737-626547361 GCF_002162155.2 Triticum dicoccoides
CGAGCACCCCCCGCACCCTCCCCTGCTCCCGCCGCCGACGACCCCCCGCACCCTCCGCAGTAATGTTTTACCAATTCACAAATGAATGCAACTAAAAATAAAAAAACAAATTTGATTATATTTTCCAATAACAAATTTGATTATATTTTCAAATAACAAATTTGATGATATTTTCAAATAACAAATTTGATGATATTTAAAAAAAATTATTACTGTTTTTATAAAAAATTATTACTGTTTCATATTCATTTTCATTTTCTAAAAATTATTAGATGCAACAAATAATAAGAATAATAATAAAGTTACTTATGGCGCACCGCCGGGTGGTCTGCCATTGCTATCTAAAAAACGATTTCTAATGGCGCACCGTTCGGGGGTGCGCCATTGCTATCAAAAAAACATACTAATGGCGCACCGCTGCGGGGTGCGCCATTAGTAATCTTCCCCCTAACTAATTCGTCCCTCTCCCTCGCCAGATCCCTTCGTCCCCCTCCCTCGCCAGATCCACCCGCTGCCCCGACCCATGACGCCGCTGCCCCGACCCCCGCCGCCCCCGCGCCCCCCACCACTGCAACTCCCCCGCGCCGCCGCCCCCGCGCCCCTACGCCCCCCACCACTGCATTC
>NC_041385.1:626547741-626681499 GCF_002162155.2 Triticum dicoccoides
CGCCGATGACCGCACGGGGTGTAGGACGACGACCGCCGCCGACCCGTGAAGCACGTGGCCGCCGGCCTCCCCACGACCAATCGAGGCGCCCAGGAGGACCGCCGACGTCTTCCTCTTCAACTAAGAGGACCCGGACGAGCTCGGACGCCCTCGAGTCATCCCTTCGACGCCGCCGTCGACCCCGACCCCGACCCCTCCAGCGACCGGTCGTGCCCGCCCAGGTACCTCTCCTCCTTCCTCCTTCCTCACTCTCCACCCTTCCTCCCCATTCCCTCCCTCCCTCTCCTCGACCATGGCGACGCCGGCATCCCTCCTGTCGGCTGTGAGTGTCCTAAAGAATCGGGTCGCCGGCGAGGTGCTCCCCTGGGTTGCCCTGCTCCCAGGACCCCCCCTGGGCAGGTTCAGCCCGATGACATACGTCACCGTCGCCACCAGAGTTGACAGCAGCAGGAGCTGCTCCTTGAACTCATACAGCTTTGAGTCCCCGACATTAGGAATGTCAGGAACTCCAACATCTTTGGGGGATACCTTGTTATGGTCTTGTTCAGTTAGGACGCTACTTTTTTGGGCAATTAGGTTGTAGATGCCATGTCTCTGTTCCTGCTGCAGGGTAATTCGGCCGGCAATATTCCTTAGTCGCCAAAAGCTTAGTTTTTTCTATTGCTAGGTCATGGATCATGACAGATATGTTATGGTGATCACCTACTTGTTTGCAACATTGGAGAAACAAGTTGTTAATGACACATTGAGCGCTAGATAATTGATGGTGCATACATCAATTAGAAAAATAAACGAATTTAGGGATTGAGCTTCTAGTTAAGGGGTCGTCGGCGTACTACGCCGGCGTGTAGCTGAATGTTGTAGGTTAAGTCAACACCTAGAAATGTTGTAGTTTGATCTATTCATTGACATGATCTTATCTCCTCTCATATGTCATCTCTTATCTCACTGGCCCCGTCTCGTCTCGTCTCTGCAGGTAGAGCGGCCAGAGGAGCATACCAACATCCCTCTTTACCTTCCACCCAACACCAATGTGGTGAGTTTCCCCTCTCCCCCATCTACCCCCCATATCTGAACATCAACTGCAGTTTGTACGTTTTGGTTATACTTTGTTTCAGTTTGTACGCATATCATTTTGGTTAAACTCCTATCTTAGATGCCATGGCTGAAACTAGAGCAAACTGTGTGTGTGCATCACGTTTTGGTTCAGTTTTGGATGACTAAGACTAGGTAGAGCATACTATGTGTGTGTGTATCCATTGTATCATGATGAATTGACTTGTGCTAAAATTAGAAAGGAGAAATGGTACACAGACATGTTAGTCTATTTAACCACCTTCTCAGATCAACTTGACACAATACTATTTTGATGGGTTTTAGTAATTGTGGTTATATACTCTATAAATTTATTCATCAACATGATTTCTTTATTTTCTGTGTCATACATTTTACATATCTTTAGTCATAAAAAATCAAATAGGGGCAAGACTGTTACAGAAAAATTACTTGCAAGCATATTGTGAGTTACTTCTTTATAGAGTATTTTGTAATGCAATTATCTTAATAATCTCCTGTGTTTGTCTGATGCTGACCATCCGAGAATATGTGTAACTATTTTCACTCTGTCCTGAAGGTTTTTGACTACAGAATCTGTGGTGACCCACACTCTGTTGGTTCACACTCGTTGAGTTCGGTCGTGAAGGTATTATATGTTCACATGGTACATTTATGTTTTTCAGCAGTTAATTGATGGTTTGATACATGATACATTTCATGCACAGGGCGCTAGAGCTGCACTTAACTTGTTAAAATCATCCCCTTGTTCTTACTGGTTATAGAAATTCATTGCTTGTCCTATGTTTTCTGTCAGGGTATTGTTGAGGAAGCTTGCTTGAGTTTGTGTCCTTTAATTTGTAAATCTGCAGTTCTAGCCACTGTTTGTAGTTCTAGCCACTCCTTACTGCTAGTTCCTCAAAGAGTTTTGCACAAAATTAGCTCAACAAGTTGCATCTGGCTTTTACAAAGTTGTTTTGGCTTAAGAGGATAAGTTGTTGTATATACTGTCATAAAGTTCAGCAAGAACAGCGCATCAACAGTGCTACTCTAGTATCTAGTTGCGGAGGGACAAATGAACAGGGCATCACTGTAGCTGTACTGCACAACAAACTATTAGTCTTAGGATTAACACTCCTCATATGAGATGAGAGGATTTTTTTAAATGGCTTCTTGCAGTTTTGAAAATTCAGTTTATTCGGTTACTGAAAATTCAGTTAGTTCAGTTAGGCACACAAATTTCAGAACTTTTGTGTGCCCTAGTACTTGGTGTTTGTAGAAAATCAAGAGTGTCAATGTGACTAGAATTCACTTGTTCTTATATGGGTGAAACTTCACTTGTTTTTAGGCTAGTGCAGGGTGTTGCTTTATTCTGTCATCATTTGTAACTATGTCACAAATAAATTGTTCCTTCTTCTGTATTTGACAGGTAATGACTGTTGATAACTGAGGCATGGATTAAGCTGTTTCTTTGCTGTAACATACTGTATATCACTCCACAATGAAATACAGTACATATTGATGTGCTTTGTAAAACTTGTTCATGTACTGAACTACTAATGCCTTGTGATGCTCTGAATTACTTGTGATGCCTCTGAATTACTTGTGATCACATTGAGAAAGACTTTTAAGATGATGATCGTCTTTTACAAAAAACAATTTCTGTAAAAAAGTTAGTAACTTTGCTAGTTTGCTGGGTTTTGTCTCCGACCATCGTGTCATGATGATTTTGCAGGTACCCCGAGAGGCCCTTGAGTTTGCTGGGATGTCGATTAACTTCCGTTCCAGCAAATTCAGGTACTCCATATGTCCTATTTTCAGCAAAGGTCATGCTGAAATTTTCCGTGAATTTTAGCATGACTTTGCTAAAAATAGGACATATGGGGTACTTGTGACTAATGCATGGGCCGGGGTCTTAGTACTTAATTAAGTAGGATCAACTGCCCCTTTATTCTTGCTGCATTAAACCATAGGTGGCAATAGAGCCAAGTGATTAGGCCCAACTTAGAATTCTCCTTCCCAGCTTAGCTTTTAGGGTGCCTCGGCGTCGACAAACCCTAAATTATAAAACCTTGGCTTTTAGGGTGCCTCGGTGTCGATAAGAACCTAAATGATGAAAGCTTAGGCTTTTAGGGTGCCTCGGCGTCGACAAACCCTAAATGGTAAAAGCTTAGCTTTTAGGATGCCTTGGTGTCGACAAACCCTAAATGATGAGACCATGATCTTGTTCCTTGACAATAACCAACTTTTTGACCAAACTTTTTTACTATTTAGAGCGAAACATGGCCTACAACAATGAGGCCGGCGTTTCGAGCGGCAAGCAATTCTGGGAGCTGTCCCAGGAGATGGAGGAAGAACCTCACCTCTCTGAGGACGCCGCGGAAGACACCGATCCTGACTACACAACCCCTAGTGGCGTCGGGGATGACACCACTGATGGTGCCGCCGAGGATGCCACCACTGATGATGGCGGTGCACGCACAGATGGCAGCCAACCGAAGAGGCAACGGAAGGACCGGTGCCCGAACGTGCTCGGCACCGTCAAGGAGGAATTTACTGAAGTGAACTCCGACAGGCTTCCAACGGCACCCAAAGAATTAGTCAAGGGGTACTCGGTTCAGCTCGGGTGTAGTCTCTGGAGTACCATCTCGATCAACACCGAGAACCTAAGGCATAAGGACCGAGGGAATTTGCGCAGCCTCCTCTTCACGAAGCTACACGAAAGATACAAGTTCCCCACTGACTTTGCAAACACATGTCTCTTAGGGAATAAAGTGAACAGTGTCACCCTCATGAGGATGAGCACGTCCCTGTCTACTTGGAGAAGCTCGGTGAAGAGAATGATTGACAAAGGTGATAGTTAGGAGAAGATCAAGGCGAAATATCCTTCGATCAGCGAAGATGACTACAAGGAGTTCAAGATCAAGTGCGAGAGCAGCGCAACCGTGGAATCAAGTCAATCGGGGAAAGAAATGCGGGAGTTGAACTTAGGGGTCCACCAACTCGGTCCCGGGTTACAGAGTGGCGGAGCCTATATGGGACAAGGAGGACGCGGAGCGTGCCGAGCAAGGCCTACCGCCCTGCTTCGAGAAATACCGTGACAAGCAGACCAGGAACTTTGTCAGCGCCCGGTACAAGGAGGACCCGGTAACAAAGGAGCTTACCACGGATCCGAAGACCAAGGCACTTGAGCTTGTTCTGGTAAGGAATACACCCCCGCGTAATTAGCTCCATATGGTTGCATTCTAATTAATGAAGCCAACTTTCTAAATGGTTCACATTCCTTCCACAGGAGACTGAAAGTAGTAGCATAGGGTCGTCTCAGAGCTCCCCTGCTTGGGACAATACTCTAAATACGGCATTGAACGTAATGAAAAACAAGGATAAGCTCACTAAGCCGTCGTCTGCTGGTCCTGTGGCCGGCAAAGGCTTGTCCACAAAATGGTCGTCATACTATACCGCTGGTGGGCGAAAGGAGAGAAAGACCACCTCGGAAAGCCAGTCGCGCGAGGTTCAAGAACTCAAGGCACAAGTGGCGCGGATTCTGGAGATTATCCAAGAGCAAGTGCAACAACAACTGGGAACGACGCTCACCGCCATGGTGCCTACCTTGATTCAGGGGCTGACGACGTGGATTGCGGGCGGCCAACAGGGGTCGCCCCCGATTCACAGCTTCACGACCAGCAACTCGCACAACACGCAGGCAGCGCCATTGGTGTCTTCGGCGGAGGCGGTATTCGTGTCTCCGGTGCCAGCACGGGCATTGGAGCTTAATGCACCCAGGTGTACGCTGGCCGGCACCTCGCCAGCAAGCGGCCCCTCCGTCAGTTGCACGCCCGCCGTTGGCGGTGCCTCGACATTAGCCGAGCTCGATGACATCACAGTAACTAGGCCTCTCGGCCGATGACTTCATCTCCTTGCCTTTGACTGGGCATCCCTGACGCCCTACATGTTTTCGCAGGGCACCGCCGATGTTCCATGCACTCTCCTGCACTTCATGGGCGGCGAGTTGATCGATGTCGCCAAGGGCAGAATCGTTCAACCGGACAACCCCGTGTTCCACGGTAATCCGATGCCACCCACCATGTATAGGGTTGAACTGGTTTGGGTGCTGTCAGGCTGCGACGAGTTGTTACCTTCGACTCGACCCGCTGGGGCCGACGAAGATGATGTGATGACCCTCAGCGCCTGCGTAAGCTGGCCCCTGCTTTGGCTGAAGAGCCAGTTTCGTTTGGGGGCGGGGGACACCACCCCATAGACAAGACTGCCAGTCGTGCCAGCGCGAAGCCATGGCAAGAATGCCGCAACGCTAACACACATGCCGGACATCTCTATGGCACAGGATCCGGACATGCATATGGCACATAATCCAGACGACGACGGTACATTTACCAATGTCGATAAGTACTTTGCCGAACATGGGTACAGTGACGAATTCTGCGGGCCTCCTTCTCAAGAACCCAACCCTGAAAAAGACGACCGCGATCTAGCTGGTACCGCGGAGAAACCCAATTGCAATAGGCATCGTCTGGCGTTCAGTTCTCAGGAGACGCCTCTAGCTGCCGCCTTCACCGAGCCTCAGATAGCCGAGGTGCGAAATATTATCAGCCCCAACACGCTCAAGAAGGTGACCAGAAGAACTTCGTCTCTGTCACTGAAGAAAGTGACTGAACTGTATGAGATTTCCAAAGGCTTCACTCAAAGGGATTGGTAGGTGTAGGATTTTGAGTTGAGCATCACATGGAAATTTTTCCTTAGTATTTCCTCGACCCCCTTTAACAGTACGGTGTTTCCTATGACTCAACAAGGAGAAAATGAAACTACGAAAACAAAAGTCTTCACGCTTCATGTTCCACAAATGAATACCAAGTCTTCAAGGTCACACCAATTTCTTCACTTTCAAAGTCTTCAGAAAGTCTTCAGAATATCAAAGTCTTCAGTTGAAGAACTTCATTTTTAGGGGTCGACTTTCTCTGTAAATATCGAACTCCTCATAGACTTATAGACCTGTGTACACTCACAAACGCATTAGTCCCTTAACCTATAAGTCTTCAATACACCAAAATCACTAAGGGGCACTAGATGCACTTACAATCTCCCCCTTTTTGGTGATTGATGACAACATAGGTTAAGTTTTCAACGGGGATAAATATATGAAGTGTATACACTGATATTGAGGAATTTGATTACAAGATATAGAAGAACTCCCCCTGAAGATGTGCATAGTGAGGAATTTGCTTTTGAGGCAATGCACATTTGAAGAGTTGAATCATGGAGATCTCCCCCTATATCTTGTAATTCATACACGCATTTGATATATAATATGAAGAATTTGAAATGCATGATGAAATATGGTGCCTGATGAGATTCAGCATGCGTGCAATGTCATTAACGAGGAAATAAGCATGCAGAGCATAATGCAACAAAAGTATCAGTGCACCATCGGGTTTAAGATTACAACTCGATCCAAATAAAAGTCTCAGAAGAACGAGAGTTGTAACTTAAAAAATTGCCCTTAATATAGACCCGCTTGAAGACTAACTCAGATTTCTCCCCCTTTGTCATCAAATGACCAAAAGGATTGAAATTGAGGACTAACGCCCCTGAAGAATTTCAAGTCGATGGAGGAGCGTCAGCGTTGTCGGGGTTGTTTGTTGTAGCAGGGCATGCCGCAGTGTCGTCCAAATCTTCATACTCATCAGTGTCACGTGATGAAGAATAAGAGCTGGCCACCAAGGAAGGAACTTTGACCTTCTTGAATTTCTTCGGTGGAGGTGCAGACCAGTCAAATTCTTCCTTGAGACCCATATTCTTCAGAGCTGCAGCGCTGTAGACATGAGAGAGAACAGCCCAGGTACGGTTGAAGGTTTCATGGAGGTAGTATTGGTTCTTCTTCACTGCATTGTGTGTTGAGGTCATGTTGTGAAGAATTGAACCAAACTGACGCTTGACCCATTTATGATTGCGATCAACCTTCTGATGAAGACTGAGTAACTCACGGTCAGTCATCACCCTGGGTGCTGTGGCTTGAGGATTTTGCTTGGCTGAGGTATTTGCGGCAGAGTCATGTGTGGCAGAATCGTCATTGGTAGAGTAAGATGCAGCCTTGCAAAATTGACCATCCAATGGACGAATGCCTTCATCGATCACAGCAGCGGCCTTGCCTTTATCATCAGCTGATGAAACTGTCTGTTTGAGGACTTCAATGGGAGGCAAGTAGCTACCGTGGTTCATAGTGTCAGCTTTGTAATTCAGTGAAGATCTTGCCCTGATGAATCTCATAATCCAAGGAGCATAGGGCTTCAGCTCGAATGGTGACATAGCAATATTGGCCAGAGTCCTCATGAAGAAATCATGGAAGTTGATGGGAATGCCATGAATGATGTTGAAAAGCATATTCTTCATGATGCCAACGACTTCTTCATCATTTGAGTCGTGGCCTTTGATGGGACTCATTGTCTTCGTCAGAATTCGATAGACAGTCCGAGGCACATACAGTAATTCCTTGACGAGGAATTTGGTTCGTGGGGCCTGCCTTGGCTTCAAAGGCTTCATCAGCACTTGCATATAGTGATTTGAAAGTTCTGGTTCGTTGTAGATACAACGAGCATCATCAAGAGGAGGACTGAGTGGTAGAGCACGAAGCAATTCAGTTGCAGGTGCCTTGTAGTGAGTATTTTCAGACATCCAGTCTAATACCCAGGAGTTCACGTCTTCAGGGTCTCCGGTGATGTGCAGAGTTGCATAGAATTGAAGAATGAGTTCTTCATTCCAGTCACAGATATCAATGCAGAAATTTAGAAGTCCTGCGTCGTGAAGAACACTGAGGACTGGCTCAAAGCTGGGCAGAGACTCCATGTCCACATGAGGAATATGTGCATGATTGAAGACTTTGTCTTTGTTGAAGAGCACTGAGGAATAGAAATTGGCTTGGCTGGCAGTCCAGAAACGCCTCTTCCTTATGCGAGCAGAATCATATGGATTATAGTCAGTGAAGAATACATGCTCAGCAAAGAAATCTTCAGCCTTAAACTTCTGTTTGCTTGAGAACGGATTCTTTTGCTTTGGCAGAGGGGTGTCTGTGAGTTGCATCACCACCTCAGGAATCGCGAGCTCGGGTTCTTCAGGCTGAGGAATTTCTTGTTCCTCAACAGGTGCAGTCTGAGGATCAGCAGCAGCAGGTTCATCAGCACTAGTGGCTGGAATTTCTTCATGCACAGAGAGAGTGGGTTGAGTTTCTTCAGAGCCCATTTGAACTGTTGGTGCAGGGGACTGAGGAATCTGTTGGATCGGGGTGAAGAGAGGAGTATTGGGATGCTGACTTTCCCAAAAGTCATCATTCATCACAGGTGTGGTGCACCCAATATCCACATCTTCATCTTCAATTTCCTCAACACCAGCCTCTTCAGCTGTGAACTGAGGCATAGGTGAGGAAATGACTGGCGTTGAAGGGATTGCGTACACTTCAATTTCTTTATCAATCTGCTCTGACGAAGCAGCAGAATGATGTTCTTCATCAGATCCGATTGGGATCTCATAGTCTTCTCCAAAAGGAACAAGGTCCTTTGATGGCATGGAGGAAATCAGAACAGCATCAATTGGATTTTCGAGTGAGCTGGTCATTGGCTTCATTTTCTTCGCAACCGAAGAATTTGACACAGCTGATGCCTTCCTTTTCTTCACTGCAGCTCGCTCTGCAGCCTTGGTCTTCTTCACATCAAATGCACATGGAAGAATTGGAGTTGGTGTAGGTGCAGATGGAGCTGAGGAATCTGGTTGATTTTCTTCAGGCGCAACTGATGTAGTTGCCCTGACTTCTTCAGTTTCTTCAGGCGCACCACTAGTGGATGCCCTAGCAATTTCTTCAGCGGCTGGAATGGGATCATCAGCCCTGGAACTAGTACTTTCATCAGCAGCCTGAACTTCATCAGCGGTGCTGGCATGTTCTTCAGTCGGCTGAGCTGAGACTTCAGCCTGAGGAATTTCATGTTGCGTTGGAGCAGCAACATTGGTGAATTTCTTCGTCAGGTTGACGAATCTGACTTTGGCTCCTTGCCAATCAGCATAGTAGGCATCAAAGTCTTTGCTGAGGGCTTGAATTTCAGACTGAGCCTGGAGAAGTTCCTCAGGTGTCATTCTGACAACGTTTTTCTTCAGGAGCTTCTCCTTTCTGTATTGAGCTTTCTTAATCTCTCTTGCCTTTTCAAACTTCCATTTCTCTTCAGTGATGAAATGGGTCAACATATGACTTTGTCCAGCGGTCAGATGAAAATCAGGCATTGGGGTGTTTGGATCCTTGTGCCAGAGATCAATATAATCGAGGATTTTCCTCGGATCCAATAGCAGTGGCACAGATGTGCCCTTGGCTCTAGCGGCCTTCACCTGTCTGTCTCTGATGATTTCTACAAGTTCATCATCAGAAGGCACATGGAATGCGACCTATTTCTTCTTTGGACTTGGCCGAGGACCTCGTCCAGCTGTTGCTTTGGTATTCAGCAGAGTCAGGCCATATGATGACTTTGGTGCAGCTGAGGAACTTGCTGAAACACCAGAGGCAATCGAGAGACCAGCAGTCCTTTGACATGTAGTCATATGCACAGGAGCTGAGGACTTTGGTGGAGCAGTAGCAGTGTGAGGAATTTGCCGTGAGGGCGCTGCTGAGGAACTTGGCCGTGAGGGCGCTGTTGGTGAAGCACTTGGCTTACGAGCAGGCTTCTTTGGCATGGATTTCCTCGGTTTGACCGAGGCCTCAGTAGCAGTAGCAGTGGCAGAATCCTCATTGAATTTCTTCACTGCCTCCTTGGCTTGTCTTGCCAATTTGGCTTGGCGCTTAGCCCATTCTTCAAGAAAGTCCTCACCACATTTGATGCTTGTGGGGTCAGCTACTTGGCCAGGTGCCAATGGAGCTCTTGGGCATGGAGGATTGAGGGCGAATTTCTTCATGTACTTTGGAGTCACATATCTGTATTCCCTCCATTCCCTTGCCCATCTCCGTTCAATCTTCTGAATGCGCACCTTGCGCTGATTTTTGTTTTCTTTGCCAAATTTTTCTTCATCCAAAGCAGTTGAGCACAGCAAGAGCCAGCAGCAATGTATTCAGCTTCCGCAGTAGACAGTGATACGCAGTTCTGTTTCTTCGAGGACCAACAGACCAAAGATCGTCCGAGGAAATGACAAGTGCCAGAAGTTGACTTGCGGTCCACACGATCACCAGCATAGTCAGAGTCAGAATATCCAATGAGATCAAAAACAGAGCCCTTGGGGTACCATAATCCTAGTGTTGGTGTGTGAGCTAGATATCGAAGAATATGCTTCACAGCCTTATGGTGTGCTTCCTTCGGTGTAGCTTGAAATCGGGCACACATGCAAACACTAAGCATTATATCTGGCCTAGATGCACATAAGTACAATAAAGAACCAATCATGGAGCGGTATACCTTGTGATCGAAGTCAATACCATTTTCATCAGTGCATAGTTGGCCTTTTGTGGGCATAGGAATTTTGACGCCTTTGCAATCTTGCATGCCGAATTTCCTCAGTACATCTTTGAGGTATTTCTCCTGAGATATGAATATGCCATTGCGCTGTTGACGAATTTGAAGACCTAAGAAGAATTTCAACTCTCCCATCATAGACATTTGATATTCTTCACTCATCATATAGGCAAATTCATCACTATAATGTTGGTCAGTACAGCCAAAGATAATATCATCAACATATATTTGGCACACAAACAGTTCACCATCATAAGATTTAGTAAAGAGAGTAGGGTCAAGTGAACCGGGTGTGAAGCCATTCTTCACGAAGAATTCCTTCAATGTATCATACCACGCCCGAGGGGCTTGCTTGAGGCCATAGAGGGCCTTATTAAGTCTGAAGACTTTGTCAGGATTCTTTGGATCTTCAAAACCTGGGGGTTGAGCAACATATACTTCTTCCTCAAGCTTACCATTGAGGAATGCACTTTTCACATCCATTTGATATAAGATGATATTATGATGATTAGCATAAGCAAGTAATATGCGAATAGCCTCAAGTCTAGCAACAAGTGCAAAAGTTTCATCGAAATCAATTCCTTCAACCTGTGTGTAGCCTTGAGCTACCAGTCGTGCCTTATTCCTTACCACAAGGCCATTTTCATCTTGCTTGTTGCGGTAGATCCACTTTGTGCCAATGATATTATGCTTGCGAGGATCTGGACGTTTGACCAGTTCCCAGACATTGTTGAGCTCGAACTGATGTAGGTCTTCTTGCATAGCCTGAATCCACTCCGGCTCCAAAAATGCTTCATCTACCTTAGTGGGCTCTGTGATAGAGACAAAAGCATAGTGCCCACAAAAGTTAGATAAATGTGAAGCTTTTGAGCGTGTGAGAGGACCTGGCGCTTCAATGTCATCGATGATCTTGTCAACTTGTACTTCTTTTGCAACGCGAGGATGAGCTGGTTGTCGTCGAGGTATTTGATCATTTTCCTCAGCACCATTGTCTTCCACATTATCTTCAGGTGCGTCAGCTCGACGTTCTTCGCATACTGGAGTGAATTCTTCAGCAAATTCTTCAGTAGGAATGACATCCTCAGTTGCCTTGAACTTGATAGAATCCTCATGTGCTGGTTCATCTAACATAGAAGGTAGGTGCTCTCTTTGCGAGCCATTAGTTTCATCGAACCGCACATCTACAGTTTCAACAATCTTGTGAAGAGCGATGTTGAAGACTCTGTAGGTGTGCGAGTCCTTTCCGTAACCAAGCATAAAACCTTCATGTGCTTTCGGTGCAAATTTAGAATTGTGGTAAGGATCTCTAATCCAACATTTAGCACCGAAGACTTTGAAATAACTCACATTGGGTTTTTTTCAGTGAGGAGTTCATGGGCCGTCTTCTTGAAGAATTTGTGAAGATATACTCTGTTGATGATGTGGCACGCAGTATCAATTGCATCAATCCAAAAACGATCAGGCGTTTTGTATTCATCAAGCATAGTGCGAGCCATCTCAACAAGAGTTCTGTTCTTGCGCTCCATGACGCCATTTTGCTGAGGAGTATAAGGAGCAGATAACTCATGAGTAATACCAAGTTCATCAAGATAGTCATCAAGACCGGAATTCTTGAACTCAGTTCCATTGTCACTTCTGATGTGCTTGATCTTCACACCAAAGTTGGTTGAAGCCCTCGAGGAAAATCGTTTGAAGACTTCCTGCACTTCATGTTTGTAAGTAACAATGTGTACCCATGTATATCGAGAGTAATCATCAACAATGACAAAACCATATAGAGATGCAGCATTAGTGACTGCTGAGTAATGATTAGGTCCGAAGAGGTCCATGTGAAGCAATTCGAATGGATGAGTAGTGGTCATGATAGTCTTTGCTGGATACTTGGCCTTGGTCATTTTTCCAGCTTCACAGGCTCCGCATAAGTGATCCTTGAGGAATTTGACATTCTCAATGCCAATGACATGCTTCTTCTTCGCAAGCGTGTGCAAATTCCTCATGCCTGCGTGACCAAGTCGTCGATGCCATAGCCAGCCTTCTGAAGCTTTTGCAAGTAGACACACGGCTGGTTGTGGTCCTGTAGAGAAATCAACAATATACATATCTCCTCTCCTAAAGCCTTCAAAGACTTTGGAATTGTCAGCTTCCATATTCACAAGATAGCGATACTTGCCAAAGACAACAACCATATCAAGATCACAAAGCATTGAGACTGACATGAGGTTGTATCCTAAGGACTCAACAAGCATGACTTTGTCCATGTGTTTATCCTTAGAGATCGCAACCTTACCAAGACCCAATACCTGACTTTTGCCTTTGTCAGCAAAGATGATATGCTTCAGATGTGATGGTGATAAGGGAGCATCCATCAAAAGATTCTTGTCACCAGTCATGTGATTTGTACATCCACTATCGAGGACCCATTCAGTGGTTTTGGGTTGATCATCCTGTAGATGAATTAGTGTAACTTACAATCTCATATGCTTCATCAATGAAGAATATGATATCAAGTTCATCAGATGAATTTCATCAAGCAGTAAACAGATATAGCAGTATGAGGACGTGTGAAATGAAAGTTCATTTCATCATGGTTAGCCTGCGTCCTTTCAGGCAATTTTGTCAGGTCCCCAGTAAATTCTTCAGACGTTAAAGGCACGTCTGGAGACCTGACCCTGCAGAAGAGATTAGTTCTTTTTCTTCACCACCCACATCTGAAGGGGTGGCAAAGAGTTCATCACTCTGCGAGCACCATACGAGAATGGTGGCATAGAAGCCAAACCATTTCGTTTCACATAAGAGGGGTTAGGGTAAGCATATGAATAAGCAGAGAAATTCTTCGAGGACTTATGAACATAATGATTTGAAGAATAATGTGCATATTCATAGCCCTTAGCTCTACCCTGCGAAACAGAGTTGTTAGCACGATGATAGTCATATGAGGACTTTGATCCATTTGAGGAATTTGATCCACGTGAGGAATTTGGTCCATATGAGGACTTGGATCCATATGAAGAATTAGGTCCATATGAAGAGTTTGTTCTGGGGTTCCTATTCTTCACAGGTGGTGTCATAAGGACATTCACCTGAAGACTTTCAACATAACTTTTGGGAACCCAGATTTTCTTCATAGGGGAAACGTTCCTGCAGTTAGTCCCAACATATCTAGCAAATACTTCACCATTCTGATTTTTGAACAGTTTATAGTTGGAGTCAAATGACTCATCAGAAGAATGAGGAGATTCACATGTAAAGCCAGATAACATGGATGGATCAACTGGAGGTCCCTTTGCAGCAACACATGAGGTTTCGGGGTACTACTCAGGCTTCCAATATGTTCCATCAGCATTAAGTTTCCTCTCAAAGGAAATACCCTCTTTCCTAGGGTTTCTGTTGAGGATCTGCTTTTTGAGCACATCACAAAGAATCTGATGCCCTTTGAGGCTTTTGTACATGCCTGTTGTGTATAATTCCTTCAGCCCTGCATCGTCAGTGATACTAGCAATGTCCTCAGATGAGGAATTAGTGATAGCAGAGGCAGGTGAAGAATTTGTAACAGTTGAAGCATTTGAACATTCAGGTGAAGAATTAGCAGATTCACGTTCAATGCACTTTAAGCATGGAGGAACAAATTCTTCCTGAGAAGTGCTGATTTGTTGAGCAAGTAATGAATCGCGCTCCTTCTGAAGATCTTCATAACTCACTCTTAGCTTCTCAAGATCTTGCTTTCTTTGAAGAAATTCATAAGAAAGTTTCTCATGATCAGATAAAAGAGTGTTATGATGACTTTGAAGGTTATCAAACCTAGACTGAAGTCTCTGAAGATTTTCAGTCAGGGCTTTAGTGCGATCCATGTCTTCACCCAGCATATCATCACTTTTGTCTAGCATGTTTTGAACCTTTTCAAAAGCCCTTTGTTGTTTTACAGCAATCTTTGCAAGTTTAGAGTAGCTGGGCTTGAGATTCTCATCAGATTCATTTTCACTAGATTCAGAGGAGGTGTATTTGAGTACCTTTTCACCTTTTGCCATGAAGCAATAGGTGGGAGCGTAGTCATCATTATCTTCATCAGGCTTGTCGGTGGGGTCAGTTTCTTCAGTGTTGAAGATGGACTTGCTAACGAAAGCAGTAGCGAAGGCCAGACTCGCCACACCAGATTCGGATTCTTCAGATGCCTCCTCTTCCTCATTTTCCTCAGATTCAGCTTCAGAGTCCATTTCCTTGCCAATGAATGCCCGAGCCTTCTTGGAGCTGCTCTTCTTGTGAGATGAAGACTTTGAGGGTTTTGATGACGAAGATTTTGACGATTTCTTCTTGTTCTTCGCATCATCAGAACTGTAATCCTTGTATTTCTTCTTCTTCAATTCCTTTTCCCACTGAGGACAATCTTGAATATAATGACCAGGTTTCTTGCATTTGTGGCACAGCCTTCTCTTATAGTCACTTTATGAGGAATCACTGCTTCTTGAGGATTTTCCAAAGCGACCTCGTTGTGAGAACTTCTGGAATTTCTTCACGAGCAGTGCTAGCTCCTGGCTCAGTTCTTCAGGATCACCAAGGCTACTACTAGAGTCCTCACATTCAGATTCAGACACAACCTTGGCCTTCAAGGCACGTGGTTTGCCATAGCTCGAACCATAGAGATCTCTCTTTTCAGCAAGCTGGAACTCGTGAGTATTTAGCCTTTCGACGATATCGGCAGGATCAAGAGACTTGTAGTCAGCCCGTTCTTGTATCATCAGATCCAGAGTATCAAATGAGGAATCAAGCGATCTCAACAGTTTCTTCACCACCTCATGGTCAGTGATGTCAGTGGCACCGAGGGCTTGAAGCTCATTTGAGATGTCAATGAGGCGATCAAAGGTTTGTTGGACATTTTCATTGTCGAGTCTTTTGAAGCGGTTGAAGAGATTCCGAAGAACATCAACTCGAGAGTCACGCTGAGTTGAGACTCCTTCATTTACTTTGGACAGCCTTTCCCAGATAAGCTTAGCAGTTTCCAAAGCACTCACTCTTCGATACTGTCCTTTACTCAGATGGCCACATATGATATTCTTCGCTTGAGAATCGAGTTGCTTGAATCTCTTCACATCGGTAGCGTTCAGTGAGGGTGAAACAGAGGGAACACCATTTTCCACAACATACCAGAGATCGTTGTCAATTGCCTCGAGATGCATTCGCATCTTGTTTTTCTAGTAGGGGTAGTCCGTCCCATCAAAGGTAGGACACCCAGCCGAGACCTTGATCATACCTGCGGTCGACATAATTAAAACTCCAGGCGGTTAAACCAAAATCACACAGAACAAGGGAGTACCTTGCTCTGATACCAATTGAAAGTGCGTTATGTCGACTAGAGGGGGGTGAATAGGCGATTTTTATGAATTCTTCACTGAGGAATTTGCCGGTGAGGAAATTCCTTAGCGAAGAACTATTAGCAGCGGAATAAGTACTCAGAAGTAAGCATAACAGAATACACGCATGGTCATCATGATGAAATGAAGACTAGCACGGAGTACAGAAAGCGTAATCACAGGATAACTCAAGATGAAGACAAACAGACTGAAGAAATTGAACTGAGGAAATTGAGAAAGTCTTCAGTCAAAGTCTTCAAACACAGATATGAACGAACACTCAACATAGTAATGAGGAAATGAAAGGGTTGAGGAAATAGAACCGGTTATGTTGGTGAAGATAATGATTTGGTAGACCAGTTCCAACTGCTGTCTCAGTTGTACGTCTGGTTGGAGCGGCTGAGTATTTAAACTCGAGGACACGCAGTCCCGGACACCCAGTCTCTGAGCACGCAGCTCAGGACACCCAGTCCTCACCGTATTCTCCTTGAACTAAGGTCACACAGACCTCGTCCAATCACTCGTGGTAAGTCTTCAGGCGACTTCCAAACCTTCACAGACTTGGTCACTCGGCGATCCACAATTCCTCTTGGATGCTCTAGACCTTGACGCCTAACCGTCTGGAAGAAGCACAGTCTTCAAAGGTAACAAGCGTCGGATCCACGCAGGATCAATTTCTTCAGTGATGCTCAATCACTTTGGGTTTGTAGGTGTTTGGGTTTGGGATTTTCCTCACTTGATGATTTTCGCTCAAAGTCCTCGGAGGATGGGTTGCTCTCAAATGACAAGTGTCAAGTTCTCTTGGAGCAGCCAACCAGCTAGTGGTTGTAGGGGGCGGCTATTTATAGCCTAGGGAGCAGCCCGACATGATAAGACATAAATGCCCTTCAATGATATGACCGTTAGGTGGATAGGATATTTTGGGACAGCTGGCGCGCAGCACAGCAACGGTCAGAAATTTGACTCTCAAATTCCTCAGGGCTATCATGTTCCTCACTGTGTAGGTAATTCGCACTGGCGAATTCCTAACTCCTCAGTCAGAACAAATTCATCAGTGACCAGAAGAACTTCGTCTCTGTCACTGAAGAAAGTGACTGAACTGTATGAGATTTCCAAAGGCTTCACTCGAAGGGATTGGTAGGTGTAGGATTTTGAGTTGAGCATCACATGGAAATTTTTCCTTAGTATTTCCTCGACCCCCTTTAACAGTACGGTGTTTCCTATGACTCAAGAAGGAGAAAATGAAACTACGAAAACAAAAGTCTTCACGCTTCATGTTCCACAAATGAATACCAAGTTTCAAGGTCACACCAATTTCTTCACTTTCAAAGTCTTCAGAAAGTCTTCAGAATATCAAAGTCTTCAGTTGAAGAACTTCATTTTTAGGGGTCGACTTTCTCTGTAAATATCAAACTCCTCATAGACTTATAGACATGTGTACACTCACAAACGCATTAGTCCCTTAACCTATAAGTCTTCAATACACCAAAATCACTAAGGGGCACTAGATGCACTTACAGGACCGGCAAGTCGCGAGTTCACACCTCGAAGGCGTCATTCTGGCAAACCCAGATAAGGATAACTTCCTCGTGCCTTACTTTCCTGAGTAAGTCATCCCCTCATCGCCCCGTAACATATGATTTCTTAGATTCGATCATTCTTTTTTTCTAACATTCCATGTTTTGTGCAGTGACACACATTGCACACTCATCCTCTTAAGCCCAAAATATTCCTTGGCCATGTATTTCGACCCAGACCATGAGTCGAAGATAGACTACACAAATATGAAGAAAGTTCTTGATGATGCTCTCCTCGGCTACGCCAGATCTGGAGGCACCTTCAAGAGGCCAGTTCGTAGGTACGGCAAGCACGTGTTCACCCACAATACGACGTTCCCCCGCGTTAAGCAGCCGCCTGACGGTCAGAAAGATGCCTACTACGCCCTCCATCACATGCGGGCGGTCGTACGGGACCATAATCACCTTCTGCTACCAGATAATCTCAAAGATTGGGCCACTAGCTTGTCGGTAATCCAGGATGCGGACATCAGACAAGAATTCTTTCGCATCTAGTCGGAGTTTGCGGAAATCATCCATCAAGATGTCTTTTGTACCTCGGGGCAGTTCTACCTCAGATCTCAACCGTCCAACGGTGAGATTGAAACAACGCTATGAGATTGAAACAACGCTACAAATGCAGGCTGACAATGCCCGCGATTTCACGACCATCACGAAAGACGGCGGCTTCATCCACGCTCCGGTCCCCTGAGTCGAGTCGAAAGTAGTGATGCTATCTAAAATGTCGATTGGCTCATGTTGTAATATTAAACTTTAATGAACTTGTATGTCTCTTTGGTTTGGACAGTCGTTCAACTTATATGTAATCTATGCTATTTATTAGTAGGACCATGAATCGTGCTATTAATGTGTTGCTTTTCTCTTCCGGTCCTTTTGTTGCATACTTATATATTGCTTATGTATTGTCTGTGAATTGTTACTAACGTTTTGTTTGGCTAGTGCATAGAGATGTCGTTGTATGTCGTGTACAAGGGTAAGGTTTCCAGAGTCTACGACGACTGGGAGGAGTGTCGGAGACAGGTTCACCGTTTCAGCGGTAACAGTTACAAAGGGTACACCACTAGGGCAGAGGAGGAAGTTAGATACACGCGGTATCTAGCGGGAGAGAGGAGGGAGCATTGGAGGAACCAGATGAAGACCAGGTTCATCGCGATTATGCTCATCGTGATGACCGCAACTCTCTTCTATGTGATGGTAGTTTAGATGATCGATATCGACTTGTAATGTGAAGACAAACTCGCTACTCACGGTTTCGAGACTTGTAATGTTATAACTTTGTTCGGTATTTGAAATTCAGAGACTAATATGATGAATTGTATTCGGAGACTAATCTTCTATTGTATTCGATAAATCTGCTAATTATATGTTGTGCTCTCTATATTATGTGCAGTAACATGTTTTGTAACCTGTGCAAATATCAGAAAAGAAAAACAGATCCCTAATATTCATAGTAATGGCACACCACTCAGCACACTAATGGCACACTGCAGAAAAGACACTAATGGCGCATCACACCCTAGTGCGCCATTAGTATGCCAAAGCACATGGGTACATATAGCCCCCTGGGAGGCATACTAATGGCGCACGGTGGGCTATACTAATAGTGCACTGCATGGTGCGTCATTAGTATACCAAATACTAATGGCGCACCAGGGGTGCGCCATTAGTATTTAATTCTAATGGCGTGGTGCTAGTGGCGCACCAGTAGTGCGCCATTAGTAGGCAAAACTGGTGCGCCACTCGCAGGCCTTTTTCTAGTAGTGGAGAGAGGGAGAGAGGGGCGACTTGGGGGAGAAAGAAAATGGAAACTGCCGACCGGGGGGGAGGGGAGGGGTGAGGAGATGGGCAGGGGCGCGGGGGGCTTGGGCGAAATAACTGCCCGTACCCTACCGCCAGGGGCTCTGACGGTAGGGTTAGACAGCCTACCGCCAGGTGCCCTGGCGGTAGGGTGCGACGGAGGGGGATGGCGGTTGTTTCCGCGTGCTAACATGGACTAGTACCCTACCGCCAGGGGCCTGTATAACCCTACCGACAGACGTCCTGGCGGTAAGAAAAAGGGTCAAATCCCCAAAAAAATCAGAACCGGGGTCAGATCCTGAATTTGTATGCAAAAAGGGTCAAAACACGAAATTTTGCTTCGACAGTTTTGTAGTTCCCTCTGACAACAATGGAGACTGCAGAGCTGCTCACCTTGAGAGGTATAATCTGGCAGCCTTCCAAGTGGATTTGGTCTTTTGTCATCCCTATGAGACACAATCTTTCTTTGGTCGGCCTTCAAACATCGTCTCAACACCGGATAATATATGTTTAAGAATTACTAGCAAAAGAGCCCGTGCATTGCAACGGGAGAGAAAACATTACACATATTCTTAACTCAACAACCATCACACAAGACCACAATAGGTCCATCCTTTATTTTTGCGAGGCATCATATTTGTGTTGTCGCTTATCCTCCTTCTCACCCGCCGGCGATGGCCTCGGTGTTCACACAAAACAACAAAAAACGTGTGTTGAATATGGTTAATCCTAAGGCGTCTCTCTCTCCCTCTCTCCTCCCTCTCCCTCTCTCTCTCCCCCTCTCTCTCTCTCGCTCGCTTTCTCTCACTCTCGCGATGAGAAATCTGTTGTTTTCCCTTGCGACATTTTTCAGATGTATGCACATGTAGTTGTCGATGTTTTCTTTTCCGTATATGGTTATAGTGGGGTATTTATTTGCAATCTGGATCGCCGCCGGTATGAAAAGAACGGATCTTGCGCTATAAATTATAAGTTTGCTTCCATAACAATATTTTAAAAATATTTAACAGGTAAAATTAACATAATATTTAGATTGCACGCATTTTTTGATAAATTTTCATATATAATATGTTAAAATTGAAGTTACGGTTTAAAAGATACAGATAATTTAGAAAATCATTTGGTTTGACTCAAATATATTCCAAAATAATATTTAAAAATACTTAACAGGTAAAAATAATCTCATATTCATGTTCAACATATTTTTCTAATCAAATTTCATATATAACATGTTCAAATCGAAGTTACGGTTTAAAAGATATGGATGATTTTAAAAAGCATTTGTTTAACTTAAATATGATCCGCGGATGAATTACCTAAAACATCAGGGGGGTTTCGAAAAATGTAAAATAACGGTTCGGGTGTGACTTAAATCCGGACGGCGGGTTGATTTCAAGAAAAGACAAGGACTTTTGTATAAAATACGAAAATAACGCTTCATTTAACTAAAACAGGACTGCGGGTTGAATTGTCTGAAATAGAGGGACTTTTCTGAAAAAATGTCATGACGGACGAAAGAAACCCAATTTACTTTATTATTGGTTAAAGATTAAAGATTAAAGATAAGGAAGAAGCACCTAGGAACATCAAATCTTCTCCCCGTGATGATGCCGGCCGGTCTTACCTTGTAGCACTCTCAGGATAACGTATGGATCTATTGTCAATTTATTATCGCTAAGGGGCCCTGCCTTTGATCAGTAACCACTGCCGGACGCACGCGCGAGGCTGGTAAGAAACACGCGTCAGGCAAACTGACAATGTGGTATGTACCGTCCGCAGTACACCCATTATGCCGGTCTATTCATTCAGTTCAGAGACTTCAGAGTTGGACAAATCAAATGGAGTGAGAGCGGGGAGACGCATCAATCTCAGAAACAGAACTGTAATTCCCATTAGAAGCTACAGTGCATTCTGAAAAAGCATGGATCTGCAATCTCCGTACATGCCCTCACTCGTGGACAACGTAAAAATTGTCGATCAAGGAAGCGAGATCTCATCAGCAAACCTCAAAGCGAACAGGGGCTAGGTGGAACCGTGGAAGGGGGGAAACTGGACACAAATTAGAAGCACACCTAACTAAAACAACTCCTCTTCAACCTGCACAATCCCTACACTGTACACATCAACCACCAGAATCACACCATGCTCCTAGCTAGATTGGTCGAGAAGGTGCTTGCTTGCTTGTCGCGGCCGGTCAAGCCATCATCTTCTGAAGCTGAAGCCGCTCTTGGCGGCCGGCGCCACGAGGCTGCCCAGGGTCCTGGCGATGTGCAGCTTGAGCTGGCCTCTCTTGAGCGGAGGCCTCTTCTCCTTGTTGCTGCTGCTGCTATTGCTGTTGCAGGGGTACCCGTGCTCCATTGCACCTCCCTTTGCTTGCTTGCTCGTGCTTTCAGATCCAAGTGGTGCCTTGTGTTGCAGGGAAGGCGAGCTGGTTTGGGGATGGAGTGAGCAAGGCGGAGCTGATTTATAGGGCGGGGTTTTTAGGCACGTTCCGTTAGTTAGATTGCGCGTGCTTCTTTGTTTGGTTACTCCTGCATCTGCTGGGGTCCGGGAATAAGTTCGCTTTTTTTGGAGTCGTGTGGGGTAAATTTTGCTCCTATTGTGGGTGCGTGCAGAGTCACCTGTCACTCTCGGCTCTCACTGACACTCGTCGAGGAGGGAGGGAGGGAAGCATCCGTGAAGGGATTAGGGAGCAGTTAATCTCGTGGCAATTAGATTAGACGGCCGGCTGCCTGTGGAGCCAGATGCACGCTGGATTCTGCAGCGCGTCTTTCTCGGACTAAATCCATTGTTAGTGCTAAGTGGACATGCTTTTGAGTTGATTAATGCAACTGTGCCGTTAGGTGGAGCTGGAGAATCTAAAGCTACCAGTGGTTACACGAAACTAAAGTGGCGGGAACAACGTATCCAGCCAGACAGCCAAGGGTTTATTGCTGGTGACAAAACAAAACATGTCAAGGGAAACAGAGCTCCAGATTAATCATCGCCCTCGACCGTGTCACATGGTTGCTAGTACGGCCTCTTTTGGCAGTACGTCAAGGGAAACCTAAGATTTACGGTTCTTACCTGTAAATTAGTACGTGTGCTTTATTTATTTACAGAGCGTGTACGTGTGTTTTATATACGGAATAAGTGTAGAAGGCATGAATGTGGGTGAGGCTGGGCTGAGTCTCGGTCTCCTCTTCCTCACAACTAGATCATCGATGACGCGTTGCTGCGCCCATCTATTTTGACTCAGTTGCTAAGGTATTTAGTTATATACATTTGTATGCTACAGTATCAAGTATTGTGTTTTTCTTGTGACTTGTTCTTATTGCCTTCATTTTCCAAAATATTGGTATGTAAATGAAGAGGAATATGACTGGTTAATTAGCAAGAAACTAAGTAGTGTGGCACTCGTTGTTATGACTGTCTATTTTTTCCATATAATAGTACAAACTCTTGCTAATACATAGTGACATGAAATATGAAATTTACAATACGAATGGATTTTTTGTCTTTTAAGAACAATATTAGTGATAGAATTTTACTATAACAAGTAGTGGTACGAAATATGAAAAATCAAATACTAAACAGTTTTTTGTCATTTAAGAACACCAATAAATTGAAGTTTCTGGACTAAGAAACATAGCACTAATCGGTACTTCTTCTTGTATTATAGGAAAATAATAAACAAAACACATGGAAGAGTAAATATGTCTGCTTCAGCTGTAAGACAAGTCACTATACAAAATATGCACCATGAACACATGGTGTCCACTAACAACTTTAGAACAAAATGGCATCAGAAATTCCCCAACTTTGTGCACAAGGAACTAAAGATTTAAGGGCTTACTCCCCCCAATCCCAAAACGTAAGCCGTTCTTTTACACTATGATAGTTTCAAAAAATGTCTTACATTTTGGGACGGAGGGAGTATATGATATGTAATTTTCAGAACGTTCAATAATGCCATTGCATGTTCTCATGACCTCTTTCAAGGCTGCCTATATCCTGATATTTGAAACATGATTCAAAACCCATATTTAAATCTACATGAGAATTTCCTTAAATCAGCAAACGTTCATTTGAGAATTTCCCCAACTAAGACTATATGTGCGGTTACCAAAAGGAGCAAACCTTACCGAGTATAGGTTTCTTGATTTGCATCTCCTGCCACTCCTAGGAACTGAAATGAAGTCGGCTAATTACCCCTTTTTGGAATACACAAAATCCATTACCAGATGTGTAAAGTGATGAATGGAACACAAAGAATCCATTAGGAACTGCTTATTCTCCATGGATCAACAAAAAAGATAGTAAGTATGAACTGAAGAGCTGAACTTCTTGTATATTAAAGAACCGACATGAACCTGCCTCATGTCTTCTTTTTACCATCATGTTATCTCCAAGTATGTACCTGATCCACAAAATAGTAATCCCATATTATCCTGTATAGCAGTACAACTTGACAGTTGCCACATCAAATAGCTTAGCTATCAAAGAGAGAATGTAAATTCATTCTTGCAAAGAGAGGAACATGAACAACACCTGAACATGTTCGACGGATAACTATGTTATTAACATCTGAACACGCATATGTATTCTGCTAGCAATCAGACCGGAAGAGTGTTGACTAAACAGTTTGTCAAAACACTTCAGCTGTTAGCCCAAGAGGTTATATCTTATCAATTGTTCCACGAAATTGAGTAAATAAAAACAGATCAGGAGGGTGACTGAACTGCCACTTTGCTGACTTGCACATATCCTTGACTATCTGGTGGAAATATCATACATATACAGCGTATCCGCAATGGAGCAAGCAAGGATCTACTGAAGGCTTGGCCGATCATGGGGCTTTGCCAAGCAATAAGTAATAAACAAAATAATTGTCCCTAAACTGAAACTAAAGATCAGAATAAGCTGACGTGAGTCTACACTTATTCCACCCGAAACCTGGAAAACAGAACATCACATCAGAAAGTAACATCACCCGCAATTAAGTTGCAAAGAGTCCCTTCGGGAGTTTCAGGTCGTGGCCCTTCATTAGCAATTTCATACACCACCTATAAAACACCAATTCACAAGGTCAGTCAACAACTTTGAAACAAAGAAGTTACCAATTTCCAAATCATTCAATCAGTCATATCTTACTACCTTGTTTGGAGAAGCCGTCAAGGGATACTGAAAGTACTATTGTTTGGTGCAGTAGCAATTGACAATGTTCTGTCGATCTTACTGACCGGCAGCGGCAGTGCTTACCCATGAAGTTGCCGGAGATGTTGACTGCACAGAGATTGGAGAAGGGTGCTATCATTGGCACGACCTTAAGGCCCATCCTGGAGATGTGTTGGCCTGGCGCCTGGGCGACGTCGTCCGCCGCTGTGCAACGCTTATCCTTGGCCCTTACTACCCAATGCCTCCCCGGCCTCGATGGAAGGCGTGCGGGCCACGCAGTCGGCAACTGCAAAGTCCATGATCTGGTTGTCAACATCGTCGTCCTCCTCGTCGGCGATGCGGATTGCGGAGGTTCTAAGCAGTAAGCAGGCCCAATTAACATATTATGTAAAGGATTTGCAGCGTAGTATTAAATTTCATAGCAAAAACTTAGCAAAAACTGAAAGGAGTAATTACCTGTCCAAAAGCCATTTGAGATGATGAATGACTGAGGACAAAAATGGACAATAGGAAGCTGCAGAATCTGCCCAAATCAACTGTGAATGCGTAGCATGAACATCACCTCCACATATTTTTGTAGGGAGAGGATATGAGTATCTTTTTTTTAGACGACCTGAAGACATTGATGCAATTTGCAGGTAGCATACCTGAGCATGTCGCCGAAGAAGATGTTGCTGCTGGAGTAAGATGTGCATAGAGAGCCAGGGAGGGAGGCATTATATAGTACCTGCGAGGTTTGGGACTTTAGCAGGTATTAAGCAAATGAATTAATGAATGATAATAGGCCATAATCGCAAGCTTGAAGGGGACAGAGCAGTTTCCTGTAGAACATTGCCATGATTGTGAGCTTGAAGGAGAGGAGAGAGCAGTTTCCAGCAGAAGAATGCCATCATTGCGAGCTTGAAGGAGAGGAGAGAAGTTACCAGTAGAGGAGGTGTCTCTCCCTCTCTGCCACGCGCTGTATTGGATCGGCTCGAACCGGATCCTGCTCCGCTGGTCGCTGGGATGGAGCAGATGGTCGGTGGGATCGAGCGGATGGACTGGTTCCCGCTCCTCCGGTCGCTGGGATCGACCGGATGGACTCGATCCCATTCCTGAACTCTTGAGGTGGACGGACGCAGCCGGCGGTCTTCGATGGATGGAACCGGCCGCCACACTCTAATTCCGGATCGATGCGCCGCTCACCTCGATCGGGACTCCTTAGGGTTCGCTCTGTTGGGCTCGCGCGGTCGCTGTCCCTCCTTCCAATGGGCTGCATGTTCGCCAGAGGCCCAATGCACCACAGGCATCGGTTTCGGCCCGTGGAGCAGCAGCCCACAGGACAACCGGGTCCAGTTAACCCAGACAGCGGAATAGATTGCCACAGCGACGAAAACGGACGGCCAGGAAATCCCAGATCGGTAAAATGGACGGCCGAAAATGCTAATCGCTGAGAGGGCTCGGTTTAGATGCGGTTATACTGTCCTTAATTTTGACTCTGTACTGGGATAGAATAGCTTTTACTAAACTGTTCTTGCATGATTTGCTCCCGTGAAAAGACACAATTTCAACACTAAAAAAGGCTGAATTATGGAAAAAAATATAGAACCCATTCGTCTGGTCAAGAAATCGGGATTGCAAACGCAAATTGGACATAATTATTTGCATAGAGCTTGGATAAACACCCTTCAAATAGTTCGCCTGCTAATACGTCTGATGTTATTATCATACCACTTTGGAACATTTTTATAATATTTTTTATTGTTTTTCTGGAGTAACCTATTAATTTAGTGCCAGAATCAATTGTTGTTTTCTGCATGTTTTTACTTTTCAGAAAATCATTGCTTCAGACCTCCAAACATCACCGAGATTTTTGATGATTTTTTCAGAGGAAAAAGAATTCACAAAATAGCGAAACCTATCGGGGGCCACCTGTCGGTGTCAAAACCAGCGGATCTCGGGTAGGGGGTCCCGAACTGTGCGTTTAAGACTAATGGTAACAGGAGGCGGGGGACACAATGTTTACCCAGGTTCGGGCCCTCTCTATGGAGGTAATACCCTACTTCTTGCTTGATTGATCTTGATGATATGAGTATTACAAGAGTTGATCTACCATGAGATCGTAGAGTTTAAACCCTAGAAGCTAGCCTATGATTATGATTGTCCTTGTCCTACGGACTAAACCCTCCGGTTTATATAGACACCGGAGGTGGCTAGGGTTACACAGAGTCAGTTACAGAGAAGGAAATCTACATATCCGAATTGCCAAGCTTGCCTTCCACGCAAAGGAGAGTCCCACCCGGACACGGGACGAAGTCTTCAATCTTGTATCTTCATAGTCCAACAGTCCGGCATAAGCATATAGTCCGGCTGTCCGAGGACCCCTAATCCCGGACTCCCTCAGTAGCCCCTGAACCAGGCTTCAATGACGATGAGTCCGGCGCTCAGATTGTCTTCGGCATTGCAAGGCGGGTTCCTTCTCCGAATACTCCAAGGTAGGTTTTTGAACACATGAATTGTGTCCGGCTCTGCAAAACAAATTCCACATACAACTGTAGAGAGCACAATATCCCACAAATCTAACCTGCTGACAACTTTTTCATAGCGTGACATCAGGCCCCGGCCCGGTCAGTATTCGAACCGTTTTTCCCAGCCTGCTATTGCACATATTGTGAGGCGGTTTTATTGGCACGTCTTGTCGAAGCAGAGATCGTGTCCCCTTATCACGGGATTCTCATCAATACGGGTGTGGGTAACCCAACCGCGCCATCAACGCGACGCTTGGGGAATAAGCGAGTTTACGGGGCAAGTGGGGAGGCGCACAGTTTCTACCGCCTTTATAAAGAGATAAGGATTCCCCTTTTTCACCCACGCCCTCTTCTTCCTCTGCTCATCCATTCTCGCTCGAGCTCTAGCGCCCAAGCTTTCACCTTCTTCGCAAAAGTCATTCCAAGATGTCCGGAGCGGGAGGCAAGTGGATGGCCTCCTCCGTCACGGAGGAGGACACTACAAAGCTTCGGGAGGCCGGATACCTGTCCGCAAACATTGCGCACCAGCTTCCGGCCGAAGGGCAAATCAGCCCCACCCCGAAACCCCAGGAGAGGGTAGTGTTCCTCTCTCATTTCATCCGCGGACTGGGATTCCCCCTCCACCCATTCGTCCGCGGAATTATGTTTTACTACGGGCTGGACTTCCATGATCTGGCCCCAACTTCATCCTCAATATCTCGGCGTTCATCATCATGTGCGAGGCCTTCCTCCGCATCATGCCCCACTTTGGCCTATGGCTGAAGACCTTCAACGTGAAGCCGAAGGTGGTGGGCGACCAGCAAGCAGAGTGTGGGGGTGCCATGGTGGGCAAGATGCCCAATGTCACCTGGCCCGAGGGCTCTTTTGTGGAGCCGTGAAGGGGTGGCAATCGGGGTGGTTCTACATCACCGAGCCGTGCGACTCCAACTAGGCAGCGACCCCTGAATTTCGATCTGGCGTCCCCATGCGGCTCACCTCCTGGAAAGAGAAGGGCTTAGCCTGGGGCTCATCGGTGGAGCTGACCGGACTTCAGACCTGTGTCCAAAATATGATAGGCAAGAAAATCAAGCTTGTCAATGTGGTCCAGGTCATGCTCATCCGCCGGATCCTTCCATGTCAGAGACGGGCTTACAATCTGTGGGAGTTCGACCCGGCCGAATACCAGATGTTGCAGGAGCTCTTCGGCACGACGCACGAAGACGTCTGGAAGGTGCTCTTCAAGGCCAACAAGGTCCCTCCACCTATAGCCGAAGATCGCGGACTCAGGGCGAAACGCCAAGCGCATCCGGTGAGTTTTTACATTTTGCAAGATGTGCCTTTTATCAGCACATTCGCGAGAGGAATCTAAGCCCCCGTGCTGATTTAACAGGATTGGGTAGCGATAGTGGAGCGGATCGACTGTCCGGCTCCGCTACATGAAGATCCAGCATCGTCTCTTCTGACGAAAATGTTGTTCCCGGCACCCTATGAGGTGCCGGAGAAGAAGGCCAAGAAGAAGGCTGCGGGGACCAGGAAAAGTCTCCGCGCAAGGTCGTGTCAGACGTAATGTCTGAAGACACCGAGGCACACTCCTCCAACGAAGACGAGGAGGAGGAAGAAGAAATCCCTCCCCCCCCCCCAATCGGGGGGGGGGCGGGGAAGAAGAGAAAGGCCGCCCCGCAGGGGGAGGCCGAGGCGTCCAAGAAGGGAAAGACCTTCTTTCCGGGCCACTTCACCATGGCCACCTACAGCAGCGAGGAGTGGTTGCCTAGGGACAAGCCCCTGGCTAAGTCGTAAGTATCCGGACACTATAATGCTCCCAGTATGTTTTGCTTTATTGCTTCTTATCATGCCGAACATGCATATGCAGTTCGGCCAAATCCCACATCGGGGTATCCTCTTCGGAGGGGTTCCTGGGCCCGTCAGTGATGAACAACGATTCACTCCCCGTAGCCTCCTCCCCCAGGCCCGCGGATGACACTGAGGTGTTGTCTCAGAGGATATTGGACCAGGGGGAGACAGTTCTAGAGACGCCCCCAGGCGAAATCCCAATCGATGGGCACATGGGGGGAAGACCCCCATGGACTCCGAAAAAGGGGGCGGTAGTGAGTTTGTCCCTCGGCCGAATACGGCTCCGGAAACCCAAGCGGTTCCGAATTAAGGCAGGCAACCTCTCTCTAAGAGGGGCAAGCCGCATCTACCAATGACCTCTGTCCATCCAGAGGCATCAGACAACTTGCTGGAAGCGCTTCGATGCGCTTCCATTGATGAAGAACACCATACTCTTATGAGTGTGGTGATTGAGAAGATCCGGTCCACCAAAAGCGGATTGACCGAAGCCTGCGCCAGCCTCCTAACAGGCTTTGAGATAAGTAACAAAATTGTGAGAAAATATCACAGTATAGACAGTAGCCCCTGATGCTCTGTTTGGTGTTCAGAAAGAAAGGCCGAACAGAGGATCAAATAACATCCATAGGAATCTAACAAAAGATGTCTATGTGAATAAGCAAGCATCGCTGCTGGCCGCTGCCACTCGTACTGTGGAGGTCTCCGGACTGAAGCGGGACCTGAAGCGGACCGAGGGAGAGCTCAGCCTCGTGAAGAGGCAGCTTGAGGAAAACAAAGGTACACAATACCCCGTCTGTATATTTAGAAAGGAAAAAATGGTTTCTGCTGATGAAAGCGTCATGAACTTTACAAGGAGCCACGATCAAAGTGGTGGCCCTTAAGACGGTGCTGACCGAGACCAAAGACAAAGCGGCCAAGGAGCGCGCCGAGCGCGAGAAGGAAGAGGCCCGAGTCAATGAGGTCCAGCAAGAGCTCCAGGATTTCATCCAAAAATATGAGTCCTTGGAGCGTGACTCTAAGACGTAAGAGTCCGAGCTTGCGAAGGCCCTCCAGAGCGTGCGAGACGCCAAAGCCGAAGCCCAAAAGGCCCTCCAGGAGATTCGGGCAGCCAAGAAGATTGCAGCGGGTAAGGCATTCATTATGCAAAGCAAGCATGTGAAGGAGACTTTCCTTTTACTTGCCCGAATTTGGAGCTCTCCAGGAGCATTCGCAGATCTGCCGCGCAGCATATCTGATGTCGTAGAGTTCTACCGAGCTGAAGAAGGGAGCTCGATCGAGAAGTTGTTCTGGTTTCAGTATATTGGGACCGAACATCTAATGCCCTTGAGCGACCAGCTGAAGCAACTGGTCGAACTGCACAAGGCGGCCGAACTGGCCATGAAGGACCTGATAGTCCGGCTGTGGCCTGCCGAGCCTCTGCCCAGCAGGTACTTAGGCCTAGTAAAGTGGCTTGTGAGTGCCTGCCCGCGGCTTGAAGTTATAAAGCGGCCAGTTTGCATTGAAGGTGCGCGAATGGCCTTCGCCCGCGCAAAAGTGCATTGGGCGAAGATGGATGCCGAGAAGCTAATGACCGAAGGGCCGCCGAAGGGCAAGGAGCATCGCTACCCCGAAAAGTATTATGTAGTGTCCTGAAGGGCTCCCGCCTTGTGGCGGAGCAATGTGCAAAGGATGTCATCTTTGAGTGAATACACTCATTTTATCCTGTAATATTAAACAAGTTCTTTTGCGCAATATAACGCTTGCTGATTTAAAATTTTACCTTCTGTGCGGCCGTTTATAAAATCTGAGAGTTGGCCAATCGTCGGTTCTGCCCCCATGTAACTAGTACCGGGATGTTCGGGATAAATCTAAACACTCTTTATCCAAATTTTTGGTCCTTTAAGGAGGTGTTTAGCTCAACGAACAAGGCAATCGGACTATACAACTTTATCACTCTCACTTAGCCATAGAAGTTCTATAATTTTAAATTTTGGCGTAGCCCCTGGTATTTGGAAGGCCGAACTTGGGCGCTATACACGCCTAAATCAGACAAAGGCCGATTCCTCGCCCAAAGCAGAAGAAATCTTTAAGGATTTGAGACCTCTCGAACAGCGACCAGCTCTCGCAGCATCATGATAGTCAGTTTTCGGCTTTCTCTACTGAGGTGCTCGTCCGGAAGAACCGGGACACAATCACAGTAGTTCTCCCTGTGCCACCTTAGCCGATATAGCGGAACGTAAGGCAGCAAAACATGGGAGCCGGGCAATCCCAACTATTGACCCAAGACATGATTCAGAGCTGATGCATATAATGCTATAAGTTCGGGGTGCTGCACTATCAAAAGTGTTCGGACTTTTCTTGCCGTGTTATGGGGTACACTGAAGCCCCTGGCGAGCTAAACGTACCAAAATGTACACTCTCAATGAAAGCACCAATGTCGGTGTCAAAACCAATGGATCTCGGGTAGGGGGTCCTGAACTGTGCGTCTAAGGCTACTGGTAACAGGAGACGGGGGACACAATGTTTACCCAGGTTTGGGCCCTCTCTATGGAGGTAATACCCTACTTCCTGCTTGATTGATCTTGATGATATCAGTATTACCAGAGTTGATCTACCATGAGATCGTGGAGGCTAAACCCTAGAAGCTAGCCTATGATTATGATTGTTCTTGTCCTACGGACTAAACCCTCTGGTTTATATAGACACCAGAGGGGGCTAGGGTTACATAAAGCCAGTTACGGAGAAGGAAATCTACATATCCGAATTTCCAAGCTTGCCTTCCATGCAAAGGAGAGTACCACCCGGACATGGGACGAAGTCTTCAATCTTGCATCTTCATAGTCCAACAGTCCGGCATAAGCATATAGTCCGGCTGTCCGAGGACGCCCTAATCCTGGACTCCCTCACCACCCTTAGGCCCTGCGTGGCCAGGTGGCGCAACCGAGGGGAGGCCATGCCATCCTACCACATGGGTCCCATGGGCACTACCTTACCCCCCCTGAAGCTCTATAAATTCCAAATATTCTGAAACCCTTTGTCCCTTTTTTTCAAATTTTTCCGCCACCACAAGTTCCTATTCCGCGGAGATCCAATCTGGAGGCTTGTTCTGACGGTCTGCTCGAGAGGGAATTAATGTCCAGAGCCATCTTCATCAACCTTGCTGCCATCATGACCATGTGTGACTAGTTTTCTTTGGACTATGGGTCCATAGTGGTAGTTAGATGCCATCCCCTCTCCCTTGTGATTCAATATAAAGTTCCCGTCAGCTGCCTCACATGAACGGGATCAATTTGATATAATCGGCTTTGTGTTTGTTCAGATATGATGAATTGTCACTTTATGATCAGATTTATTCATGAATCTTATTAAAAAATTATGGTTTGTCCATTGCATAATTAATAGCCATATATGCTTTTCCGATCTATGTGTTGTTCTTTGGCCAAGTTTGATGCTTAGGTCTTCTATCCGAGTGATGGAAATGGGTCATACATGTATTGAGTTGTTACTACTAAGGATAAGACGATAGTTTCTTTATCACACTGGGAAACACACACCTCCCGGGGCTCTCCTATTCGGGCGACTCCGGAGGCCCCATGGAACCCTAGACTAGGCCCTAGCCTAGGCCTTCCCATCATGATTTCCTTGGCCACCGGCGCCGGTGGTGGCGGTGCCCATCCCGCCGAAGGTGGAGGGCAATGGAGGCACGCATCAATTGTGCCTCAAAATGGAGATGTGCAGTGTCGGGCGCGCCCCGCGAGGTGGTCTTTGGAGGAAAAGTTGAGGTGGTAAGGCGGCGGCGCTGGGCTAATGCAGCACGGACGAGGTGGAGACCCTCGGCGGTCTCCGGCGCGCTGCGGCTGAGGCGTGGGCGATGACGGCATGGCCGTCATGGGCCTGATCTTGGCCTGCAGGTCGTGGCCGCTGCTGCTTCGACTAGTCGCAGCTCATGATGCATCGATGCGCGAGACAGTGCCAGCACGACGGTGCAGCGGCGCTCTGGAGGCGGCGACACGGGTCCGGTTTGGGCCCGATTAGGGCCCAGCGGACTGAGTGCCTCGGGCATCTTTGCTGGCAGTTGTGGCTCCATCATGGATGTTGCTCGGCAGACGCTCGTCTGGGGCTTCATTCGAGTGTGCTCCATTTGTATAGTGCCGAAAGGGATAAGTGGCAGTCTAGGTCGTCTTATCCTCACCGTTCGGCTGGTGGCATGGGGGCTGCTGGCTCGGAACGAATGTTGGTGGTATGGTCGTGTTGGTCTTCTTGCGCCAGGTCGCCGATCTAGGTGTTGTTGGCCTCCTTGTTCTGGCCGCTAACGAGATCTGGTCTTCCTGCCGGTGATCTCCGACATTTGGCGCATGGCGCCACTGGATATCTAGAATGAAATAGATACAGTCATGTACGCCCTTATCCTGAGCCAGATAGGCTTCATTTGGGTGTGGTGCAAAGCTTTGCCTTCTTGTCGGTGCCATGGGACATGTCTTAATATAGATTTCCATGAAACTGACTGAGGTGGAGAAAGTCATGGTGGCTACGATCGGAGGTTAGAAATGGCAGAGAGGGTACTAGTTGCGATGAAGACTATGTGGCACAGGTTCTCCCTGTGTGCCGGGTGTTTGGCAACTTGCAGCAGGAGCCTTGGCAAGCGGGGATGGCAGCACAAGTGGACTGCATTCTTAGTGGTGCTCCTCGAGTACCGAGTCACTATTTTCAGGGTGAAAACCCAAGGACTGTCCTTCATTGGTTGTACCTGGCAATGGCCATGCTGAAGGCATTGTTTTGAAAACTCGGGCTTTCTCCAAGGTGAAAACCCAAGATCTTCTATCGAGCGATGACAATGTTTGTGCATTGTTTTCTTCTTGGAGGCCTTGCTTTTCGAGAATCTCTTTTGTAGTTAGGGTGTTGTCTTCGGTGGTGGTTAGAGTGTTATTGTGAGTGGTTCATCATCGCGATGGGTCTTGTTTTATTTCTCTCTCTTTTTTATTTATTTTTCTTGGTTGTGTGCATCCATGATGTCTTTGGACATCTTGTTGGTGCAGAGGTTGGGTGTAATTGGTTTGTTCGCGATATTAATATATTACCTTTATAAAAAATCACACTTGTATGATAGTTCTATTGTCTATATTATTCTTACACTCTTTGTTATGAACTTAATACCTCGAGACGCATAATAGATAGTAGTATTTAGGGGGGTATTAGTGGTAGATGAAGTTGAATAACAGTCTGCATATCACGGACATAATGTTTATGGTGAATTATGCCATGAATTATCATACTCATAAATATTGGAATTTAAGCGCTGCCCAATTATAATTTATTCACCACACCTTATCTATCTTACTTGAAGAGATGCCTCTAGTGAAATTATGGTCCCCACATCCGTCCCTTTATGGCTGCAAATGAAGATTGGGATCATCTTAACACTTTGGTCAAGGGCAATGAGTTTACCATGAACGAAGATGATACCTCCGAAGAGCTCTACCATAGGTTGACGACATTTGCAGTATCTCTAAGGGATCCACTACAAGAAAAAAGACACATCCGTGACATTTTGGCCCGATCAAATTTTTTTGTGTCATGCTTATGACACTTCTATGACGATAATTGTGACAAAACCACGTATCATCATAGATGTGGGGGGATCCTACCTCTATGACAAAAAATCATGATAGAAAATGGGATTTTCATCCTGGGCGGGCCGGGGACGCACTTGGATGACATTCTTTGGGTCGTCCATGACGGAAAAAATCATGGTAGAAGCGAGGGCAAGGAAAATTTCAGGGAGTTCCCGGTTACGGTGGGTGGTCGGGGCCGAGCGATGCATCGAGGTTAGCGCATTTCTCTCGTACACGTACGCGCGTGTGTGCGATGCATTGGGCTCTAACTGAATCTGAGCGAGGCGTTGAGCTATAATTGAACCCGAGCGATTGCATTAGCTACGTTACTGAATCTCGATCGATCACTTGGCTATCAACTGAACCCGAGTGATTCCTTCACTACTGCTGCTAACTAAAGCTGATCGAAGCTGCCTCTTGATGAACAGTCCCTGGTGGGGGTTGGATGAATAGGACCTTGTGGTAGTAGAGGCAGTTGTCACTGGATGAACATGACCCAATCGAGGAGGTGGGTGTGGATGAAAAGGACCCCGTGGAGGGCTGGTTGAATAGTGGCCGATGGAGGCTGGATGAACAGTAGCCCATGGATGAACAGTATCTGGTGGAGACTGGAGGAAGTCGACGGTGGATGAACAGTAGCAGTGGAGGGTGGAGGAAGTCGACGGTGGATGAATAGTAGCCCATGGAGGCTGGAGCGAGGCACTAGACGGTGGATGAACAGTAGCCTGTGGAGTCTCGTTTTGCGGTACGCCAAACCCCTCCCGATGAACAGGACCCTGTTTCAACCGTAGGCGCTCCAAAACAAGTCTGCTTCCTCCATTTTGCGCTACGCCACACCCCTCCCGATCAACAACACCCCGTTACGACCGTAGGAGCTTGAACAGAAGGCCGGATCCTCCATTTTATGGTACGCCAGACCCCGTTTCAGCTGCTCCATCCAAGCTGGTTGGCTCCCGTTGAACACGAAGCATTCTGACCCAGTCTGTTGCTTCCCGATGAATAGGACATTATTTCTCCGTTCCGACCTAGCCGGTTGGCTGCCCCGATGAACAGGACGCCGTTGTTGTAGTTCGTTGCCTCTCCACTTACACGAGCCATGGTTGTCCACGCCGCGCCGAGAGAACCAACGCAGTGAACGATGGCGATGCCTAGGAAGGGAACGTCCCAGAGCCGGTGAAGATACAGCAGTGGATGCCCACGCGGAGGGGAGTACGAGGGTTCACTGATTCAGATGCGGTATGAGGCTGCCGTCGCCATAGAATAACAGGAGGTGTTGGTGAGTGGAGGAATAGCTTGGACGGCGATGCAAGTAGGGTGGGCCGGCGAAGCATGTGCACCAGCACAGCAAGCCACGGGAGGCGGCATCGCCGGCGGTGGTTTGGGCAGCTGAAGGAAGAATATCCAAGATTGAAGAAGCACTACAGTCGTTGGATGGACATCCAACGACCACTCCTGCTAGAATCGTGTGTTGACAATAAGTTGACAAAGTCTTCCGTACACATCAACTTAGTAGGCCCACAAGTGAGCATCACATCTTTGGTATAGAACATATACCCCATTTGTGATTTGTAGTAATATATAGCCCAATTTGAGTTCTAATGGAATTTACTACAGCCCATTTACAGTTTTTAAAATTACAGCCCATTTTCTAGCCAGGATAACGATTAATAATTTCAACCAACCGCTCAAAACATAATTCAATAAAATTACCCACATTTTGATGGGATCCGAAATATTGTTATCCCTAAATTTTGAGTCAGATTAAATATAATTTCAGAATCAATTTGTATTAGGTAAATATCCAACAAAATATTGCACGCGCAACAAATAATGAAATTAAAATTTTCAAAATTCAAAAATAATATTATTTTTTAACTAATTACCTGTTTGGTGCGTTTTTTATAGTTATAGCCCAGTTTTTATAATTGCATCCATTTATTATTTCTTAAATCCCATTTTCTTGTTAAGCCTAATGCATCCCTCCTAGGAAAGATTTGCATCCCAGCGGGGTGGAGAATAACAAGTTGACCTGCGCTGGGTATTCCTTAAAAAAGCATAGCTGGGCTAGCCATTTTCACCTTGAAAAATCAATATCTGGGCTGGATATTTGGTCGACATAAAATAATAGCCTGGGCTAGACGGGCCACAACCCGCCCAGTTGATACCCTGCTCCTCTCAACAACAAAAACATCGCTCAAGAAAAACTCTACTCACACATTAAAAACACAAGTACTGATCTAGCTGCTGGGTCCTAGCCGTTGGCCGCTCCTTGTGCAATTCTCTCGTTTGTTGACTATATAGGTTGACAATGGTGTGGGACCATGATGTCAGGAAACCAGGAGGAAGAAAAAAAATTATAGTTGTATATAATAAGGAGGCACTTGCGTACATGCGGCTATGGAGCTGGCTATGGCCCTAGTGGGTCCCCACTGTCATCCTCTCCAAGTAAAGTCATCTCCTGATTCCTCATGTTCGTTAACCATGTTGACAACGTGAGACGGCGGCGCCACAGTGAGCGCAACAACTCGAAGAACGTTGAAGAGGGCCTCGCGGGCCCTACTGATGGTCTGATACCGCGCCCGCTGCTTATTCAGGAAGCCAAGATCATAGGGACACATATCCGCTGATAAGTCTCCATCGTATCTACTTTTCCAAACACTTTTGCCCTTGTTTTGGACTCTAACTAGCATGATTTGAATGGAACTAACCCGGACTGACGTTGTTTTCAGCAGAACTGCCATGGTGTTAATTTTGTGTAGAAACAAAAGTTCTCGGAATGACCTGAAAATCCACGAAGCAACTTTTTAGAATTAATAAAAAATATTGGCGAAAGAATCAGCACCAGGGTGGGGGGCGCCCCCCCTAGGGCGCGCCCCTGCCTCGTCGGCCCCCTAGACATCCACCTACCTCAACTCCAACTCCATATATTTGCTTTCGCGAAGAAAAAAAATCAAAGAGAAAGATTCATCACGTTTTACGATACAGAGCCATCACCAAGCCCTAATCTCTCTCTGGAGGGCTGATCTGGAGTCCATTCGGGGCTTCGGAGAGGGGGATTTGCCCCCGTCGTCATCATCAACCATCCTCCATCACCAATATCATGATTCTCACCGCCGTGCGTGAGTAATTCCATCGTAGGCTTCCTGGACAGTGATGGGTTGGATGAGATTTACCGTGTAATCAAGTTAGTTTTGTTAGAGTTTGATCCCTAGTATCCACTATGTTCTGAGATTGATGTTGCTATGACTTTGCTATGCTTAATGCTTGTCATTAGGGCCCGAGTGTCATGATTTCAGATCTGAACCTATTATGTTTTCACGAATATATGTGAGTTCTTGATCCTATCTTGCAAGTCTATAGTCACCTATTATGTGTTATGATCCGACAACCCCGGAGTGACAATAATCAGGATACTTCTCGGTGATGACCGTAGTTTGAGGAGTTCATGTATTCACTATGTGTTAATGCTTTGGTCCGGTACTCTATTAAAAGGATGCCTTAATATCCGTTAGTTTCCATTAGGACCCCGCTGCCACGGGAGGGTAGGATAAAAGATGTCATGTAAGTTCTTTTCCATAAGCGCGTATGACTATATTCGGAATACATGCCTACATTACATTGATGAATTGGAGCTAGTTCTGTGTCACCCTATGTTATAACTATTACATGAGGAATCGCATCTGACATAATTATCCATCATTGATCCAATGCCTACGAGCTTTTCACATATTGTGCTTTGCTTATTTACTTTACCGTTGTCGCTGTTACAATTACTACAAAGCTGCTATTGTTACTTTTACCTCTGTTACCATTACCTCCATACTACTTTGCTACTAAATACTTTGCTGCAGATACTAAGTTATCCAGGTGTGGTTGAATTGACAACTCAACTGCTAATACTTGAGAATATTCTTTGGCTCCCCTTGTGTCGAATCAATAAATTTGGGTTGAACACTCTACCCTCGAAAACTGTTGCGATCCCCTATACTTGTGGGTTATCAAAACTATTTTCTAGCACCGTTGCTGGGGAGCATAGCTCTATTCTTTGAGTCACATGGGATTTATATCTGTTGATCACTATGAGGAACTTGAAAAATGAAAGAACTAAGATTTATCCCTCAACTACGAGGGGAGGTAAGGAACTGCCATCTAGCTCTGCACTAGATTCTCCTTCTGTTATGAGTAAACTTGCGACACCTAAACCTGCTTTTGCTATTAATTCTGATGTGTCACATGTTATTGATGATGCCACTTCTACTATGCATGATACTTATGATGAAACTACTTCTATGCCTGATACTACTGTGCCATTAGGTGAATTTCTTGATGAACAACTTGCTAGGGTTAGAGAGAATGAAATTCTTGAAACTAATATTATTGAAGATAGTGATGATGAAGGTTCTCCCCCTAAGTATGAATTGCCTGTTGTTCCTAAGGGTTATGTTATGGATGAAGAAACTGCTAGAGATTTTCTTGCTTGCAATGATATATCTGATCTTAAGAAGTTATTAGCTAAACTGGAACAGAAATATCTGAATGCTAGAATGAAATATGACCCTGCTTTTGCTACTTCACCTATCTTTGTTACTGATAAGGATTATGACTTCTCTGTCGATCCTGAGATAATTACTTTGGTTGAATCTGATCCTTTTTATGGCTATGAATCTAAAACCGTTGTGGCACATCTTACTAAGTTAAATGATATAGCCACCCTGTTCACTAATGATGAGAAATCTCGCTATTATTATATCCTTAAGATATTTCCATTCTCATTAAAGGGTGATGCTAAAACTTGGTTTAATTCTCGTGATCCTGGTTGTGTGCGTAGTCCCCAAGATATGATTTATTATTTCTCTGCTAAATATTTCCCTGCTCATAAGAAACAAGCTGCCTTGAGGGAAATATATAATTTTGTGCAAATTGAAGAAGAGAGTCTCCCACAAGCTTGGGGGAGGCTTCTCCGATTACTTAATGCTTTGCATGATCATCCTCTTAAGAAAAATAAAATACTTGATATCTTTTATAATGGACTAACTGATGCTTCCAAGGACCACTTGGATAGTTGTGCTGGTTGTGTTTTCAGGGAAAGAACAGTCGATCAAGCTGAATCGCTATTGAATAATATGTTGACTAATGAAAATAATTGGACTCTTCCTGATCCAACTCCCGAGCCAATTCCTAAACAAACTCCGAAGAAAAGAGGTGTTCTATTTCTCAGTCTTGAAGATATGCAAGAGGCAAAGAATTCTATGAAAGAAAAAGGTATTAAAGCTGAAGATGTTAAGAATTTACCTCCTGTTGAAGAGATACATGGTCTTAATTTACCACCTATTGAAGAAATACATTTTCTTGATAACCCGACACAGGTAGTAAAGGTAAATTCTTTCTATAGATGTGATAAGGTTGAAATCCCATCTACTAAGTTTGCTAGCCAATGCTTGGATGAATTTGATGACTTTATGGCTAGACAAGAAAATTTTAATGCTTATGTTGGTAGAGAATCAAACAGTAATGCTTACATGATTGGACACTTGAGTGATTATATGGCTAGAGTTAAAGGTGAACTTAAGCTCATTAGTAAATATGCTTCTATGGCTACCACTCAAGCAGAACAAGTACTTAAATCTCAAAGTGATTTGCTCGATGAATTAAATAATAGACATGATTTTGCTGTTAGAGTGGCTACTAGAACCGGTAAAATGACTCCGGAACCTTTGTATCTTGAAGGCCACCCTAAGAGAATTGAGCAAGATTCTTAGAGAAATAATGTAGATCCACCTAGTCCTTCTAAAAAGAAGAAAAAGAAAAATGATAGGACTTTGCATGCTTCTAGTGAACCTGTTGTAGACACACCTGAGAATCCCAATGATATTTCTATTTCTGATGTTGAAACACAATTTGGTGATGAACATGAACCTATTGATAATGTTAAAGATAATGTTCATGTTGATTTTCAACCTAGCAATAATAATGATGTAGAGATTGAACCTAGTGTTGATCTTGATAACCCACAATCAAAGAATCAACGTTATGATAAGAGAGACTTTATTACTAGGAAGCACGGTAAAGAAAGAGAACCATGGGTTCAGAAACCCATGCCTTTTCCTCCTAAGCCATCCAAGAAAAAGGATGATGAGGATTTTGAGTGCTTTGCTGAAATGATTAGACCTATCTTTTTGTGTATGCGTTTGACTGATATGGTTAAAGTAAATCCTTATTCTAAATATATGAAAGATATTATTACAAATAAAAGAAAGATACCAGAAGCTGAAATTCCCACCACGCTTGCTAATTATACTTTTAAAGGTGGGATAACTAAGAAACTTGGAGATCCAGGAGTACCAAGTATACCATGCTCCATTAAAAGAAACTATGTTAAAACTAATTTATGTGATCTTGGAGCCGGTGTTAGTGTTATGCCTCTCTCTTTATATCGTAGACTTGAATTGAATAAGTTGACACATACTAAAATATCTTTGCAAATGGCTGATAAATCAACTGCTATATCTGTCGGTATTTGTGAGGATGTGCCTGTTGTGGTTGCAAATGTTACTATCTTAACAGACTTTGTTATTCTTGATATTCCTGAGGATGATAGTATGTCGACTATCCTTGGTAGACCCTTTTTGAACACTGCAGGGGCTGTTATTGATTGCAACAAAGGCAATGTCACTTCTCATGTTAATGGTAATGAGCATACAGTACACTTTCCGAGGAAACAACCTCAAGTTCACAGTATCAATTCTATTGAAAAAATTCCAACTATCATTATTGGAGGTTTTGAATTTCCTATTCCTACTGTCAAGAAGAAATATGGTATTATTATTATTCGGGATGTGCATATCCCCGTTGAGGTAACCTAGTGTTATTCGAAATTTCTCCGGTTTCATGCGATTCAGAATGAGTTTGTTAACAAGACTTGATCAACCTTGTTAGTGGATTCCTTTTGATGAGCATGAGATGGATGAAGTTAGAAGGCACAACCTTCTATACCCTCCTTTTACTTTTGTTATTTAGATTGAATAAAGCAAAAATAGTATTTTTCTGTCTGTTTTCTAAATTATCCATGCAATAAAAAAATACCCGAAAATAAAAATTCTCCAAATGCCCTGCAAATTTAATATGATTTTTTCTGGATTACTTGAGAATATCTGGCACTGAGAACACAACAGGGGGAGTTGGTACCTGGCCACAAGGGTCCAGGGCGCGCCCACCCCTATAGGGCGCGCTCCCCTGCCTCGTGGGCCCATGGTGGCCCCCATCCACTTATTCCTGCACCCACACACTTCTTCTTCCTCCCAAAAAAATCACCATCCAGCTCAAGCACGAGTTCTAGCTCATTTTGCTGCCATTTTCGATCTCCTTGGTCAAAGCTCCATTCACAAAACTGCTTTGGGGGATTGTTCTTTGGTATGTGACTCCTCCAATGGTCCAATTAGTTTTTGTTCTAGTGCTTTATTCATTGCAAATTTTTGCTGCCTAGGTGACCCTGTTCTTGAGCTTGCATGTCAAATTTATATGGTCCCAAGTAATTCTAACGCATGATATAGTCTCTAGGCACTTGTGGGAGTAGTTGCTATCAATTTTCTTGAGTTTGATTAACTTTTATTTTGAGTTACTAAAAATTTCAAAAAATTTTCAGAGGAAGAAATATGTCCAGGAAAATGTACCAAGGTGGTTCTTCAAGGAAGAAAGGACCCAGGCTCGCAATACGTGAGCAGGACGACGAACCACCGAGGGAAGTTGACGTGCGGCCTTGTGAATGGCCGTCAGAGGAGTTTATGGTCAAAGCATGCATCAAGGATGAATTTGATGCATATGTGCATAATGCTGACCTTGAGGACTTCATGCAAGATAAGTGCCCCCAATACTACCATTTGACCGACTCCTTTGTGAGAAGGTTTAAATTTACATCTTCGCGCAACTCTCAGAATGTCATGTTTGATCTTTATGATAAATCATATACCATGGACTTAGAAGACTTTACTACTGCTTGGAAACTCCCGCAGTGGGGCAGTGTTAATGAACCTCGTAAATCTGAATATAAAGACTTTCTTGCTAGTATCACTATGGGAGAATCTAGAGAAATAACACAAGCTACCATAGGGGGCATTCACTTTCCTGCTATACACTATTTTGCTCTCTTCATAGGTAGATGCATTAACGGTAAAGATGAAGCATGTCACATGTGTGTTCCTGATCTTTGTGTTCTCAAGAGTGTTGTATTAGGTGATAAACAATACAACTTGGGGGGGGGGGCAATTGTTGCACGTAGGTTGCATAATAATGGTTTAACTGGAGATTTGTTTGGGGGGATTTATGCGACCCGTGTGGCTAATTATCTTGGTATACATGTACATGAAAATGATAGGGAGTTGCCTCCCGCTTATTTAGATTATAATGCCATGATTAATCATCATTTTCTTGAGAGTAACGAACATATCCTCCAGTATCGACTAATCTTTGACAAATGTCATGTTGTCCATATTACTCTCCCTGCTCCTGCCCTCTTTGACTATCAGGCAAAATGAAGATATGTTATAACCAGGGAGGAGGTGCACGAGTACGAGAGGAGGACGGAGGCAGCTTGCCGCCAGGCTGCAGCTCAGGAGGCAATGGCTGCTACATCTCAGTACGACTCCAGTTACAACTTCGGATATCAGCCAGGCTACCCATGGCCATAGACCAACTTAGGCCAAAATCCTAAGCTTGGGGGAGTACGTATTTCTCACCGACATTACATTCATGTTCACACACTCATTCTAGTCGTCGGTGCTCATACTCTTTCATTGTACTATCCATGCTAGTTTAATTTCTTTTCCTAGCTTTCTTCTTGTGTGTTTGATAAACCTTAAGAAAAACCAAAAAGATTTCTCGTTCTTCTTTTGCTTATTGGGAGCTTTCCCGTGTAAATAGTTTTATTTCTTTTCTTTCCTTTGGGGATCGAGAGGAGAAGACCACAATGAAAATGTTTAAGTGGCTCTCATATGCATTATTGTTGATTTAACCAAGAGCCCATATTACCTTGTATTCTCCGTTGAATTGAATGCTTGCAGATTCTAGCTTAGTCAAATGCACGTGCACTATTATTATTATCCACACCGTTCGGTCGTGCAAGTGAAAGGCAATAATGACGATATATGATGGACTGATTGAGATGAGAGAAGATGGTATGAACTCGACCTCTCTTGTTTTTGTAAATATGATTAGTTCATTCTTCCTGATTCAGCCTATTATGAATAAACATGTTTGCAATGACAATTAGAGATTATAGTCGCTTGTGCCATGATTAATTAGCTAGGAGCTTATAATGGTTTACCTTGCGTGCCAACATGCTATTAAAATGGTTGTGATGTGGTATGATAGGGTGGTATACTCCTTTGAATGATTCGAGTGACTTGACTTGGCACATGTTCACGCATGTAGTTGAAACAAACTCAACATAGCCTTTACGATATTTATGTTCATGATGGATTATATCCTACTCATGCTTGCACTCAGTGTTGATTAATTTTAATGCATGTTCATGACTGTTGTCGCTCTCTAAGTTGGTCGCTTCCCAGTCTCTTTATAGCCTTCACCTGTACTAAGCGGGAATAATGCTTGTGCATCCAAACTCCATGAACCCCAAAGTTATTCCACATGAGTCCACCATACCTTCCTATATGCGGTATCTACCTGCCGTTCCAAGTAAATTTGTATGTACCAAACTCTAAACCTTCAAATGAAATTCTGTTTTGTATGCTCGAACAGCTCATGTGTCAACTAGGGCTGTATGTATCTTCCATGTTAGGCGGGTTATTCTCAAGAGGAGTGGACTCCGCTCCCCATTCACGAGAAAATGGCTGGTCACCAGGATGCCCAGTCCCATGCTCAAATCAAATCAAAATAATTGCAAACAAAACTCCCCCAGGATTTTTGCTAGTTGGAGGCACCCGTTGTTTCAGGCAAGCCATGGATTGATGCTTGTTGGTGGTGGGGGAGTATAAACTTTACCATTCTGTTTGGGAACCGCCTATAATGTGTGTAGCATGGAAGATATCGAGATCTCTTAGTTGTTTGTTGACAGTGAAAGTATACCGCTCAAAATGTTATTCATCTCTATTTCAAAATCGAGCTCTGGCACCTCTACAAATCCCTGCTTCCCTCTGCGAAGGGCCTATCTATTTACTTTTATGTTGAGTCATCACCCTCTTATTAAAAAGCACCTGCTGGAGAGCACCGTTGTCATTTGCATGCATTACTATTAGTTTATATTGGGTATGACTTGACTGGATCTCTTTTACCATGAATTACAATGTTTAGTCAGTCCTTGATCTTTAAAGGTGCTCTGCATTTACGTTTTGCGGTCTCAGAAAGGGCTAGCGAGATACCATCTTGTTATATCATATTATGATTGTTTTGAGGAAGTGTTGTCATCCGAGATTTATTATTATTGCTCGCTAGTTGATTATGCCATTGATATGAGTAAAGATGAGACCTAAGTGTTATTGTGAATATGGTTAGTTCATAATCTTTGCTGAAAACTTGAATGCTGGCTTTACACATTTGCAACAACAAGAGCAAACAGAGTTTGTAAAAAAAATTCTTTATCACTTTCAGTTTGTCAACTGAATTGCTTGAGGACAAGCAAAGGTTTAAGCTTGGGGGAGTTGATACGTCTCCGTCGTATCTACTTTTCCAAACACTTTTGCCCTTGTTTTGGACTCTAACTTGCATGATTTGAATGAAACTAACCCAGACTGACGCTGTTTTCGGCAGAACTGCCATGGTGTTATTTTTGTGCAGAAATAAAAGTTCTCGGAATGACCTGAAAATCCACGGAGCAACTTTTTAGAATTAATAAAAAATACTGGCGAAAGAATCAGCACCAGGGGGGCCACACCCTGTCCACGAGGGTGGGGGCGCCCCCCTAGGGTGCGCCCCCTGCCTTGTGGGCCCCCTGGACGTCCACCGACCTCAACTCCAACTCCATATATTTGCTTTCGCGGAGAAAAAAAATCAGAGAGAAAGATTCACCGCGTTTTATGATACGGAGCCGCCGCCAAGCCCTAATCTCTCTTGGGAGGGCTGATCTGGAGTCCGTTCGGGGCTCCGAAGAGGGGGATTCGCCGTCGTTGTCATCATCAACCATCCTCCATCACCAATATCATGAAATGCTCACCGGCGTGCATGAGTAATTCCATCGTAGGCTTGCTGGATGGTGGTGGGTTGGATGAGATTTACCATGTAATCAAGTTAGTTTTGTTAGGGTTTGATCCCTAGTATCCACTATGTTCTGAGACTGATGTTGCTATGACTTTGCTATGTTTAATGCTTGTCACTAGGGCCCGAGTGCCATGATTTCAGATCTAAACCTATTATGTTTTCATGAATATATGTGAGTTCTTGATCCTATCTTGCAAGCCTATAGTCATCTATTATGTGTTATGATCCGACAACCCCGAAATGACAATAATCGGGATACTTCTCGGTGATGAGCGTAGTTTGAGGACTTCATGTATTCACTATGTGTTAATGCTTAGGTCCGGTACTCTATCAAAAGGAGGCCTTAATATCCCTTAGTTTCCGTTAGGACCCCGCTGCCACGGAAGGGTAGGACAAAAGATGTCTTGCAAGTTCTTTTCCATAAGCACGTATGAGTATATTTGGAATACATGCCTACATTACTTTGATGAATTGGAGCTAGTTCTGTGTCACCCTAAGTTATAACTATTACATGAGGAATCGCATCCAACATAATTATCCATCACTGATCCAATGCCTACAAGCTTTTCACATATTGTGCTTTGCTTATTTACTTTACCGTTGCCGCTGTTACAATTACTACAAAACTACTACGGTTACTTGTGCCACTGTTACCGTTACCTCCATACTACTTTGCTACTAAATACTTTGTTGCAGATACTAAGTTATCTAGGTGTGGTTGAATTGACAACTCAACTGCTAATACTTGAGAATATTCTTTGGCTCCCCTTGTGTTGAATCAATAAATTTGGGTTGAATACTCTACCCTCGAAAACTGTTGCGATCCCATATACTTGTGGGTTTCATCCGCGACGGCATTGTCGTTCGCTTCTTCGCCGGCAATTCATCCCTCCACAAGCCGGTGCTCATTGAGGAGACGGAGGTTGTAGCATAGGTCCTCATGCGCTGGTAGCTCTTCCGCCATTAGGGCGTCGAAGTGTGGCGTCGAAGTGCGGTCGCACCTGCTCTATGGTGAACACGGCATGAACAGGCTTGGGCGGTGCGCCAGCTCCTGGTCGGATGCCACGTCCATCGTCTGATTGTCATCGCTGAGCTCGGCGAGCTCGCTGGCGAGCCAGCATGACCGGCTACTAGACTGGACCGCTGACAAGGACGAGTCTGAATGCCCTGGCCCACCCAGACCCCCTCCCTCACCCGTGCGCGCTTTCTGCCCAAAACGCTCACGCCGCCCACGCTGATTTCCGATGCAGGCGATTGCTCCGTGTTCAAACGACACAAGTGTTGTCCGTCCGTCTGCCGCCCACATTAATAATGTGCGGTTACCTAGGCGGCTACTCCGGTGCCACTCTTCCGTACCTCTGCCGCCCACCATTGCTATATAAACTATTGTGACGGCCATACTCGCAGTCATCCGCCTACGTTCCCTTTCTCTTGTCCACACCACTCCCACCATGGCTTCCTCGTGCTCCGGCGCTCTTCGGGACGGGCAGACGATGGACTAGAAGGAGATGGCAGCCATTGCTGCCGACTGGCTGCCCGGCAGGCAGCCGGAGGACAACGACATCCAAATGGAGAACATGGTAGTCGACGATCCGGTGCCAACCCCCTCCTATGCGCCATCCTCGCCGGTGCATTGCACCATGTGTAGCGACCAGACCTCAAACAGTCTAGTCTCTGTGCATCAGTGTCATCCCTGGATCAGTAATGCTGACACGCACATTACTAGAGGATTTATAACAGAGTTTCAATCACACACTTATTACATCGAAATGTCTCAAAAGAGAACTTATTACAATAATATGGCTTAAGGCCATCTGAATAAGATAACAACGGAAGACTTGGAAGATAAAGTGAGTCCATCAGCTCCAACGGCATAGCTGAGTGAATGACAACGACCTATGGCACCTTACTCGTCTTCTGAAAAGTCTGCAACATGATATGTTGCAGCCCGAAACGGGTCATCACATGGAATATGCTAGCAATGTAACACAAAGGAATAATGAATAGAATAAATGTTATCACTACATGCATATATGGCTGGTGGAAAGCTCTATGGTTACTGTTTTTGCGTAAAGTCAATTTTTCCCTACAACAAAGGAATAAATTTTATTTAACTATCATGGTAGTTGTTAAACATTAAGAAGGTTCCTCCAACTCAATCCCAATTAAACAATATCAATTAACCCAACAAATTAATTTTGCATAAAGCCAACTTTTTTTAAATAATTCCGCCGAAACAAAAAAAATCCTAATAAAATATAAAAAAATTCTAAAAATGCCAAAAACAATTTTCACCGTCTAAATAAAATATTTAGAACCAAGTGAACATTTTTCTGGCCTAAAAATGCAATATTGAAAACATGCATATTTTTCTAATTCAAATAAAATAACAACAAAATCCAAATAAAATAAATAATTGATTTTAACATTTTACCTCCAATATTTCTTTTATTTTGGACAAGTCATTTTATCCCCTCTCTTTTATTTTAATATTGGGAATATACAGAAGGAAAATCATTAAAACCAAAATGATCCTCTTTTCAAATTTGAGAAAATTCAAATATGAAAATAAATGAAATCCCCAACTCTCTCCGTGGGTCCTTGAGTTGCTTAGAATTTCTAGGATCAACCAAAAAATGCAATTGAAATATGATATGCATATGATGACCTATGTATAACATTCCAAATTGAAAATTTGGGATGTTACAAACCTACCCCCTTAAGATGAATCTCGCCCTCGAGATTCGGGTTAGCCAGGAAATAGGTGTGGGTGGTCCTTCCGTGGATCTTCCTCTTGTTCCCAGGTGGCTTCATCCTCGGTATGGCTGCTCCACTGAACTTTGCAAAACTTGATAACCTTCCTGCGTGTGACTCGGCTGGCAAACTCGAGAATCTTCACTGGTTTCTCCTCGTAGGTCAAATCACTATCCAGCTGAATCACTTCCAGTGGCACTGTATCTAAAGGAATATCGGCCATCTCTGCATGGCACTTATTCAACTGGGAATGTGAAACAAGTCATGAACTCCTGACAATCCTTCTGGCAATTCCAGCTTGTAGGCAACTTCTCCCATACATTCCAAAACTTTGTATGGTCCCACAAAACATGATGCTAACCTTCCCTTAACTCCAAAACACTTAAATCCTCGAAGTGTGGACACACGAAGGTATACTCTGTCTCCGACTTTGTAAACTGTCTCCTTGCGTTTAGAATCCGCATAACTCTTTTGCTTGGACTGGGCTACCTTGAGTCTGTCGCGAATCAGCTTAACCTACTCTTCAGACTCCTTAATCAAATCTGGTCCAAACAACTGACGGTCTCCTACTTCATCCCACAATAATGGTGTCCTGCACCTCCTTCCGTACAAGGCTTTAAAAGGTGCCATCTTCAAACTGGCTTGATAACTGTTGTTATAAGAGAACTCTGTATACGACAAATTGTCATCCGAACTAGATCCATAATCTAGCGCACAAGCTCTCAACATGTCCTCTAGAATCTGATTGATTCTCTCGGTCTGTCCATCTGTCTGTGGATGGAAGGCTCTCGTGTAACTGATTCCAGAACTTTGAGGTAAACTGGGTTCCTCTATCTGATACAATGGTCCTCGGAACTCCATGCAGACATCCGATCCTGGTCATGTATATCTTTGCCAACTTAGCACTTGTATAAGTGGTCTTCACTGTGATGAAATGAGCTACTTTCGTCAATTGATCGACTACAACCCATATAGAGTCATAGCCTGAACGAGTCCTGGGCAATCCCATGATAAAATCCATGCCAAGCTTGTCCCACTTCCATTCGGGTATCGGCAATGGTTGTAGCAATCCTGCTGGCTTCTGGTGCTCTGCCTTAACTCTCTGACATACATCACATACTGCTACATACTCAGCAATATCCTTCTTCATTCCTATCCACCTGAAACTTTCCTTCAAATCCAAATACATCTTGGTGTTTCCTGGGTGAATCGAATACGGTGAATCATGAGCCTCCTGCAGAATCAACTTCCTGATCTCGGGGTCATTAGGCACATATACGCGATCCTCAAACCATAAGGTATCGTGCTCATCCTCATGAAATCCTTTAGCCTTTCCTTTGCTCATCCTTTCCTTTATCTCGGCAATCTCCTCGTCAGTCTTCTGGGCTTCTCTGACCTTACCCATCAAAGTGGACTGAATTTCCAAAGCTGCTATATAGCCTCTCAGAACTATTTCCAAACATAGCTTGCGAAGATCCTCTGCTAACACCTTGGGTAATCCTACGGTCATGAGCGTATTGACATAACTCTTGCGACTCAACGCATCAGCTACTACATTAGCCTTTCCGGGGTGGTAATGCAACTTCATATCATAATCCTTAATGAGCTCCAACCATCTCCTTTACCTGAGGTTCCACTCTTTATGTGTGAAGATATATTTCAAACTCTTATGATCCGTGCATACCTCAAAGTGGTTTCCGATGAGGAAATGTCTCCATGTCTTCAACACATGCACTACGGGTGCTAACTCCCAATCATGCATAGCATAATTTTGTTCATGAGGTTTAAGCTATCGTGAGGCTGAAACAACTCTTCCCTCCTGCATAAGCACCGCTCCAAGTCCTTGACGAGAAGCGTCGCAATACACTTGATAATCCTTTCATTGATCTGGAAGAATCAACACTGGGGCTGTAACCAAACGTTTCTTCAACTCCTGAAAACTGGCTTCACACTCCTCAGTACATTTGAACTTGGTGTCCTTCTTCAACAACTCCGTCATGGGCTTTGCAATCCTGAAGAAATTCTCAATGAACCTCCAATAATATCCTGCGAGTCCAAGAAAATTCCTGATCTCTCCAACTGATGTGGGTGCTACCCGTTTAGTCATTGATACAACTTTAGTGGGGTCTACTGCTATTCCTTCTCCGGATATAACATGTCCAAGAAATCCAACTTCCTTCAACCAAAACTCACACTTACTGAACTTGGCATATAACTGATGTTCCCTGAGCTTCTCTAGAACCAAACGCAAGTGCTCCTTATGTTCCTCTTCATTCTTCGAGTAGACCAATATATCATCAATGAACACCACGATGAACTCATCCAAAAACTCCATAAACACTTTGTTCATCATGTTCATGAAATAGGCAGGCGCGTTAGTCAGACCAAATGACATAACGGTATACTCGTATAGCCCATACCTTGTGGTAAAAGCTGTCTTAGGTATATCCTGCTCTCGAATCTTCATCTGATGATATCCTGATCACAGATCGATCTTGGAAAATACTTTAGCTCCTTGCAACTGGTCAAACAAATCATTGACCATCGGCAGTGGGTACTTGTTCTTGATCGTCACTTCATTCAACGCACGATAATCAACAACCATCATTAATGATCCATCCTTCTCCACTAGAAGTACTGGGGCTCCCCAAGGTGACGAATTTGGTCGAATGTAACCCTTATCTAGTAGCTCCTTAATCTGCTTCTTAATTTCCTCCAAATCCTTCGCGGGCATCCGATAGGGTCTCTTTGATATTGGCCCGGTGCCTGGCAAAAGCTCAATCAAAAACTCAATGTCTCTATCCGGTGGCATGCCTGGCAACTCCTCCGGAAATACATCGGGGTAATCCTTCACCACTGGTACTTCCTCCTGTACAACGCCTAATAAGGAATTCACTTGAGTCCTCTTCGGCACATGCCGGGATACATACTTAATCCTTCTTCCTTCTGGGGCTGTGAGCAAATTGACTTACTGGCGCAATCGATGTTTCCTCCATACATTGATAACCAATCCATTCCCAAAATCACATCCAACCCTTGTGACTCCAGAATTATCAGATCTGAGGGGAAAGCATGCCTACCTATGGTCAATGGCATCTAAAAACATCCTTGGCTTGCCATATGCTCTGCTCCTGGCGAGCTTACTAACATAGGCGTCCTAAGAACTTTGGTGGGCAACTTATACTTATCCACAAATCCCCTTGATATGTATGAATGCGATGCACCACTATCAAAAAGAATGATTGCAGTAAATGACTTAACCAAAAACTTACCTATAACTACATCTGGCTGCTCTTCAACCTCCTCCACGCTAATGTGGTTCACTTGTCCCCTGTTGAAAGGGTTGGGCTTCTTCCCAAAGCTTCCATTGCCATTTCCATTCTTTGCTTCAGAACACTCGGTGGCGTAGTGTCCATTCTTCCCGCACTTGAAACAAGTAATGTGACTTAGATCCTTCTTGGCGGGCGTTGCTGGGTTGGAACAGTTCTGGCTGTTGCTTCCTCCATTCGCATTCCCATTCTTGGGGCCACTATGGTTATGCGAACTTCCTCCATTGGAACTATGGCCTCCATGGTTATGGTGAATGTGTCCTCCAGAGTTTGGGGTAAAACGAGGTCTCTGCCGAGCTCCTGAATTGTACTTCCCTTGTCCATACTTCCTCTTTCAGCTATCTATCTGTTGCTGCTTCCCTTCAATCATAAGATCTCTATCTACCAACTCCTGGTAGTTGTTGAATGTTGCCACCATCAACTGCATGCTCAGCTCATCATTCAGTCCCTCCAGAAACTTCTCTTGCTTAGCAGCATCTGTAGCTACGTCATCAGGGGCATAACATGCTAACTTACTAAACTCATCCACATATTGTCCCACTGTGCATCCTCCTTGGCGCAAGTTGCAAAACTCGCGTTTCTTCATGTTCATAGCTCCTGCTGAAACATGGGCACTATGGAAACCTGCTGAAACTGATCCCATGTAACAGTGTCAATGGGGTAAGTGGCTATGAAATTCTCTCACCATGATGTTGTGGGTCCATCAAGCTGATGTGCGGCAAAACACACTCTCTCCGCATCTATGCATCCTGCAGTGGTCAGCTCCCTTCCAATCTTGCGGAGGCAATCATCTGCAACAATTGGCTCGATGCTACTAGAGAACACCGGCGGATTCAGCCTTAGGAAACAGGCTAAGTGATCAACAGGTGGTGGTGGTGGTGGGTTGTTGTTGTTGTTGTTGTTGTTGTTGTTGTTGTTGCCTTGGTTCTGGTTCTGAACTAGTAGTTGCATCAAGGTATTTTGCTGCTGGATCAATTGAGTGAGCTCCGGTGGGAAAGCAAATCCATTGTCACGTCTCGGAGGCATCTGATGGGTTTAGAAAAGGTGAGAAAATAGAATAGAATGAGGTCTAAAGGGAAAACACTACCCATATGCTCATGAGACAAACACAATCATATCACTTCAACCAATTCAAACAAGGGCATACAATCGGTCTAACTATCATTACAAAAGTGCTCGGACTAATACTATATACATGGGGGAATACTACTAATAATATGGTGGTCGACTAGAAGTTTTGATCGGTGGAATACTCCATGATATCTGCTCCAGCTTCATCAACATAGTCATCATCTCTATCGTCGAGGTCAGAATCGGCATCGTCGATGATGATGTAGTCCTCTGAACGAATGTCCTTGGAATGGTCGTCATCTCCTCCTGGCGTGGGGTCTCCCATGAATACTCCTAGCTTCCTTGTCAGGTCGTCATTCTTCTCCACCAGTATCGTCATTTCCTCCTCATATCCGTTGCGTGTAGACTTGAGTTCCTCTTCTAGCTCTATAATCCAGGTCATTGCCTTCTTCAGATCTATCATGCTTGCGCACATCTGGTTCTCCTGGCAATGAATGTGCTGGTTTAACTCCTGGATGAAAGTTTCAATGGACATGTCCCTTCTGGTGCTGATCATCTCCCATTTCTCATCTCGGCACCCACATATCTGGTAGATAGTGTTGGGATATAACTACTAGGTATGACCCGCCCATGAGGGGTCGGGTTATACCTATGGTGATTCATAATATGAAGCCCAAGACGATACTTGAAGATGGCGGTTCAGTCAAGGGCCCAAGTCCCAAAGGCGGCTTAAGGCTCATAGAGATAAACCGCCATACATGTATGACTTGTATTGTAAGGCAGGAATAGATAGAGACCAAGTCGGACACTGTTTATGAGCCCGCCGGGACTCTGTGAGCTGCTGGGCGTCGACCTCTGTATATAAAGGGATGACTCGGCGACGGTTCAGGACAAGTAACATCATATCGAAAGCTAGGTCAAGCGAATTCACTCCCTGGTAATCGAGACATAAGCAATCCCACCTCAAACTGGATTAAGCCATTACCTTCACCACAAGGGGCCAAACTAGTATAAACTCCTGTGTCCTTTGTCCCGTTTAACCCCTTTAAGCTTCCTAGTTGCGATGGCTCCACGACTAAGTCCTTTTGCTAGGACATCTGTCGTGACGTTTCCACGACAGATAGTGTCCTTAAGGTCCTTGTGATAAACTTCTCCAATGCGTCCCATGGTGATGTGGGCTGCCATGCTCTTTCCTAGACTCCGGGTTGGTGCATCAAAGGTAAACTCTATGGGCTCAGTGACTGGCATGAATGTCCTTCCTGGAACTTGAACTCGAATCATACAATGCTCCTCTTCTGGTAAAGTGGCGATGTAGGTCCCGGTGAAGCTTGGTATTCCAATGTTCAGGTACCTAGTAACTTCCTTCAAGTGTCGTCCAAAAGGAGTGTCTTCATCCGGTTGTGTAAACTTGTTCCTTGAGTCCTCCATCCTATAGAGTGGAAAAGGGAGAGGTGACAGAAATGAGTAGAGAAGAGTGACCTATGGTTTAACTTAGTGGTCGTGTCCTACAGTCAGCGTGTGCTCTGATACCATCTTGTAGAGACCAGACCTCAAACAGTCTAGTCTCTGTGCATCAGTGTCATCCCTGGATCGGTAATACTGACACGCGAAGTACTTGAGGATTTATAACAGAGTTTCAATCACACACTTATTACATCAAAATGTCTCAAATGAGAACTTATTAGAATAATATGGATTAAGGCCATCTAAATAAGATAACAGTGGAAGACTTGGAAGATAAAGTGAGTCCATCAACTCCAACGGCATAGCTGAGTGAACGACAATGACCTATGGCACCTTACTCGTCGTTTAAAAGTCTGCAACATGATATGTTGCAGCCCGACACGGGTCAGTACATGGAATATGTTGGCAATGTAACACAAAAGAATAATGACTACAGAATAAATGTTATCACTACATGCATATATGGCTGGTGGAAAGCTCTATGGTTACTATTTTTGCATAAATTCAATTTTTGCCTACAACAAAGGAATAAATTTTATTTAACTATCATGGTGGTTGAACATTGAGAAGGTTCCTCCAACTCAATCCCAATTAAAAAATATCAATTGACCCAACAAATTAATTTAGAGTGATGAGGTTAACATGATAATCCAAGAACCAGATACTCAAGATGTCCATAACCGGGGACACGGCTAACCATGATTAGTTTGTACACCCTGTAGAGGTTTGTGCACTTTTCCCCACAAGACTCTATCTCCTCTGTTAGATTTCTCACACTACATGGTGTTTGAGAAAAACGGATGACCGAGACACACTCTTTCAGAAACATTTACTCTTTACTCTGGATGGACAGTTACACCTACTTTCCCCTACATCTGCTAGCCCACCACTAAAAGAGGTCATGCAACCTACTCAACTATGCTAGCGCCCATAATAGCTTGTGGCTGCACATGGAAGTTTCAAGCATGAATAATCTTATGATCGCTTTTGAGCCTAGGTGGCGAACCGTAGGATGATCACACGGTTACTCCGGGATATCCTAGGACAACACTGGATTCTCCAGGTGCCCGCAACCAATCCACCCAGATGTGTATTTCAATAGCCACCTTAAGTTAACCATTAATTAACAATTCTCACATCTGTCATTGATACACTCACTCAATCCACATCTACGAGCATAGCATAGCAATCCTGAGCCTAACGTAGAAGTAACTCCCAAAGGTTTGATAATAAAAGGGCAATAGGTTCTACCTCATCATCTACTTCCCAAACCCACCTGTTATTCAGATCCTAACCATACAATATTTGAGGATTGCAACTAATGCATAAAAATTGGGTAATAAAGGGATATGATCAAAGTGTTACTTGCCTTGCTGACGATCTGCAAAACCTAGAGACTCGTAGTAGCACGCTTTGCACTCGGGAATTCTACACAAGAAGCACGGGTAAAACTCAAATAAGAAGATCCAACCAGAAAGTTCAACTCAAGAACTTCGGTTTGCCAAAAGAATCAACTCAAACGGAGCAACGAAACTCAAGATACGAATGAAACAGGAACCGTTTACTAATCTGGACTAAAGTCAAATTTTACAGTACCAAAAGCATGTTCAAGTTGGTTAAACAGAAAGTGGGCTTTGAGACAAAGATTTAGGCGCTGGTTTCATCTAATTTGGATAAACGAGCAAAGATTTATACTAGATCGAAGATCTGGGCAGCAATCATAATCGAAAATAATCGCAGATAAACCCTGGAAAATAAAACGAGACGAACAGACTAAAAAACGAACATTCGCTGTCTGAACCTAAACGCTGAACAACATTCGTTAAAACGAACGAATGGACGAACGTCTGCTAAACAACTAAACCAAAAAAAATCGAACCGATCTATCAAAGAAAAACAGATCTAGGGTTTTTTATAAAAAAATGATGGTTTAAACTTAACCAAAAAAAGAAACGACGACGGCGGCAGCTGCTACCTTCGGCGAGGTTCCGGCGGGTCGGGGCGGCGGCGGCGCGGCTGCGGCGACGAGGGGCGACGGCGGTGGCGCAGGGCGACGGCGGCACGGGCGACGGCCGCATCGGTGCGGGGGCGGCGGTGGCTGGCAGAGAGGGCGGCGGGGAGCGGGCTTTATAGGGAGGGTCGGGGGGAGTCCGACTTGGGGAGGGGGCAACCCCGAGCGGCGGCGGCAGCCTGGACTCCGACGGGAGTCCGGCTCGGGCACGCTCGCGCGAAGGCAGCGACGCTGTGGGCCGGCTGGGCCCTTGGCCCAGTGCGGTCCGCGAGAACTTTTTTTTAATAATTCCAAAGAAACAGAAAAATCATAATAAAATATAAAAAAATTCTAAAAATGCCAAAAACATTTGTCACCATCTAAATAAAATATTTAGAACAAAGTGAACATTTTTCTGGCCTAAAAGTGCAATTTTGTAAACATGCATATTTTTCTAATTCAAATAAAATAACAATAAAATCCAAATAAAATAAACAATTGATTTTAACATTTTTCCTCCAATATTTCTATTATTTTGGAGAAGTCATTTTATCCCCTCTCTTTTATTTTAATATTGGGAATATTCGGAAGGAAAATGATTAAAACCAAAATGATCCTCTTTTCAAATTTGAGAAAACTCAAATATGAAAATAAATGAAATCCCCAATTCTCTCCGTGGGTCCTTGAGTTGCTTAGAATTTCTAGGATCAACCAAAAAATGCAATTAATATATGATATGCATATGATGACCTATGTATAACATTCCAAATTGAAAATTTGGGATGTTACACCATGACTATCGCCGAGGCTCGTTCCCAATGCATGGACATGGTGAGGCAGAAGCGTGAGGAGCAGTTCTGGGAGGCGCAGGTCGGCGCCGCCTACAACCACCATGTCCTCCAGCAGCATGTGCAAGCGGAGTAGCAGATTGTTGCAGAGTCTTACCACTCCGCTCGCGAGAGCCGCCTCGCGTGGTGGCGGTACCGCATGTGGGTGGAAAAGGTTGCGACCGCCTACAAATAGGGCGATGAAGCAGGCGAGGCGTTGTTTGGCGACACCAACGATGAGGCGGAGGAGAACGCCGGCTCCGCTGAGGCCCCGCCCCGCTGGCACTAAGGCAGAGGACTTCTTCGGCTTTGGAGAGGCCCTACTCCGCCGAGGCCTCGCCCCACCAACAACGAGGCAGAGGACATTGTCGGCTCTACTGAGGCCCCACCCCGCCGACACCAAGGTGGAGGACTTCGCCGGCTTGGGCGAGGCCCTACTCTGCCAAGGCCCGCCCCACCAACAACGAGGCAGATGACATCACCAGCTTCGCTGAGGCCCCACCCTGCCGGCAACGAGGGAAAGGATTCCCCCTGCTCCGCCAAGGCACCGCCCCGCCAGCAACGAGATAGAGGACATCACCGGCTCCATCAAGGCCCCGCCCCACTGCCAACGAGGCTGCGCCACACAAAAAATGAGGAAGAGTAGAACACGGTAGGTCGCCTCCGCTCGGGTCCAAGTAAGGCCACCGCTGCTACCCTCCGGTTGAAGCCAAGCTTGACGATCGATTAGCTACTTGGTGGCGACGTCGAGTCAGGGAGCTGAGCTGGAGAAGAAGCTTATGTTCAGATTAGTCAGACACGGGAAATTGGCGCTGGAGATCATAGATTAGGTTAATTAATTATACCTCCATCGCACCCCTTTTTAGTTGAAGAATGTATGAAATGTAATGAAATCCGGCATGTTTATATGAAATCCGGCCGTGTATGAATGAATTTATTCCAATTAGTTCGAATTCTTGTATCACTGGCATGAACAAGCAAAACAATAATTATTCTATGGGCGCATGGTGACCACCTCGTTTGCAGCATTTTCACACGTATGAAAATTTTGAGCAAATTTTTAGTGTGCACATTGCAATCAAACTCACAGGCATGGCAATTCAAAGATAACATTCAAAACAAATGATGATTACACATCTCAATGATTCAGACCTCAGAGCCAATATTTACTTCACAACTAAAGAATAAAGAAAAATCGATCGATGCTGCTGTGGCAAAGGGCGTCCCATTCCAAAATATCAAACACATGTCTTCTTGCTAACATCAATGAGCAAAATTTGACAAGGTTATCCCATTCCAAAATATCAAATGAGTTGGGGAACCCAATAATTTTAAAAAATTCCTACGATCACGCAATATCTATCTCTAGGTGATGCATAGCAACGAGAGGGGAGAGTGTTGTCTACGTACCCTTGTAGACCGAAAGCGGAAGCATGACAACGCGGTTGATGTAGTCGTACGTCTTCACGATCCGACCGATCCTAGCACCAAAGGTACGGCACCTCCGCGATCTGCACACGTTCATCTCGGTGACGTCCCATGAACTCTAGATCTAGCTGAGGTCGAGGGAGATTTTTGTCAGCACGACGGCGTGGTGACAGTGATGATGAAGTTACCGGCGCAGGGCTTCGCATAATCACTACAACAATATGATCGAGGTGGAAATCTATGGAGGGGGGCACCGCACATGGCTAAAACAATTGTCAACTTGTGTGTTATAGGGTGCCCCTGCCCCCGTATACAAAGGAGCAAGGGGGAGGCTGGCCGGCCCTCCTAGGGCGCACCCCCAATAGGGGAATCCTACTGGGACTCCAAGTCCCAGTAGGTTTCCAACTAAAGGGAGAGAGGGGGAAGGAAAGCCCCCCCTTCCTTGTCCTATTCGCACTCAAGGGCAGGGGCGTGGCCTGCCCTAGCCGCCCCCTCTCTCTCTCTCTCCACTAGGGCCCATCAAGGCCCATTAGTTCCCCCGGGGGTTCCGGTAACCCTCCGGCACTCCAGTTTTATCCGAAACTTCTCCGGAACACTTCCGGTGTCCGAATATAGTCATCCAATATATCAATATTTATGTCTCGGACATTTCGAGACTCCTCGTTATGTCTGTGATCACATCCAGGACTCCGAACAATCTTCAGTACATCATATCATATTAACTCATAATACTAATCGTCATCGAACGTTAAGCGTGCGGATCCTACGGGTTCGAGAACTATGTAGACATGACCGAGACATGTCTCTAGTCAATAACCAATAGTGGAACCTGTATGCTCATATTGGTTCCTACATATTCTACGAAGATCTTTATCGGTCAAACCGCATAACAACATACGTTGTTCCCTTTGTCATCGGTATGTTACTTGCTTGAGATTCGATCATTAGTATCTCAACACCTAGTTCAATCTCGTTACTGGCAAGTCTCTTTACTCATTCCGTAATACTTCATCCCGCAACTAACTCATTAGTCATAATGCTTGCAAGGCTTATAGTGATGAGTATTACTGAGAGGGCCCAGAGATACCTCTCCGAAACATGGAGTGAGAAATCCTAATCTCGATCTATGCCAACCCAACAAACACCTTTGAAGACACATGTAGAGCACCTTTATAATCACCCATTCATGTTGTGACGTTTGGTAGCACACAAAGTGTTCCTCTGGTATTCGGGAGTTGCATAATCTCATAGTCTCAGGAACTTGTATAAGTCATGAAGAAAGCAGTAGCAATGAAACTAACACGATCATAATGCTAAGCTAATGGATGGGTCATGTCCATCACATCATTCTCCTAATGACGTGACCCCGTTCATCAAATGGCAACACATGTCTATGGTTAGGAAACATAACCATCTTTGATTAATGAGCTAGTCAAGTAGAGGCATACTAGGGACTATATGTTTTGTCTATGTATTCACACATGTACTAAGTTTCCGGTTAATACAATTATAGCATGAATAATAAATATTCATCATGAATTAAGGAAATAAATAATAACTTTATTATTGCCTCTAGCGCATATTTCCTTCAGTCTCCCACTTGCACTAGAGTCAATAATCTAGATTAGATTGTAATGATTCTAACACCCATGGAGCTTTGGTGTTGATCATGTTTTGCTCGTGGAAGAGGCTTAGTCAATGGGTCTGCAATATTCAGATCCGTGTGTATCTTGCAAATCTCTATGTCCCCCTCCAACACTGCTACCGCAATCCCGCGAGGGCTGGGGTTGGGGCCGCACTGCTATGCTTTCTCGGAACGTGCCAGACGGTTTTGTTGTAGGTTACTTCGGGCGCGCTTGACGTTGTCCGGACGTTTAACAGCCGGATTGGAGGATTGCCTTGAGAGGCTACTTTGTACTTCCGCCGCCAGGGCCGCAGTGTGCTCCTCTGTTCGGAGAGAGCATTCGGTGTTTCCATTGACCGTAATGACTCATCGAGGGCTTGGCATCTTGAGCTTGAGATATGCTTAGTGCGGCACCGCATTAAATTTTGCGAAAGTGGTTCATCCCAGCAGGGCGTGATAGCCACTGCGGAACGGGACTATGTCGAAGATTAACTCTTCGCTTCGGAAATTATCCGGGGATCCGAAGACCACTTCGAGTGTAACTGAGCCTGTACAGCTGGCTTCTACACCTGGTATGACGCCTTTAAAGGTCGTCTTTGTGGGTTTAATCCTTGAGGGATCTATACCCATTTTTTGCACTGTATCCTGATAAAGCAGGTTCAGGCTGCTGCCGCCGTCCATGAGGACTCTAGTGAGGCGAAATCCGTCAATGATTGGGTCTAAGACCAATGCAGCGAATCCGTTGTGACGAATGCTAGTGGGGTGGTCCCTTTGATCAAAAGTGATCGGGCAGGAGGACCATGGGTTGAACTTTGGGGCGACTGGCTCCAACGCATAGACGTCCTTGAGAGCATGCTTCCGCTCCCTTTTGGGGATATGGGTTGCGTATATCATGTTCATCGTTCGCACTTGTGGGGGGAAGCCCTTCTGTCCTCTGTTGTTCGGCGGCCGGTGCTCCTCCTCGTCATCGCTATGCAGCCCCTTGTCTCTGTTTTCGGCACTTAGCTTGCCTGCCTGCTTGAACACCCAACAATCCCTGTTGGTGTGATTGGCTGGTTGTTCGGGGGTGCCGTGTATCTGGCACGAGCGATCGAGTATCTGGTCTAAATTGGATGGGCCCGGAGGATTTCTTTTGAATGGCTTCTTCCGCTGACCGGGTTTAGAGCCTCTGAATTCGGCATTAACTGCCGTATCCTCAGTATTATCGCCGTTAATGCGGCGCTTGTGCTTGTTACGACGCGACCTGCCATTGTTGTCCTTGATATCTAAGTTACCAGGGCTCTTGGTCATGTTATTTCTACGAGCTAGCCAGCTGTCTTCTCCCACGCAAAAGCGGGTCATGAGTGTCGTGAGGGCTGCCATAGATTTCGGCTTTTCCTGTCCTAGGTGCCGGCCAAACCATTCATCTCAGATGTTGTGCCTGAAGGCTGCAAGAGCCTCTCCGTCCGGACAGTCGACTATTTAATTTTTTCTTGGTTAGGAACCGCGTCCAGAATTGTCTGGTCGATTCCTCTGGCTGCTGAATTATGTGGCTTAGGTCATCGGCGTCGGGTGGTCGCACATAAGTTTCCTGGAAGTTGTCAAGGAATGCGGATTCCAGGTCCTCCCAGCAACTAATTGACTCTGCTGGCAGGCTGTTAAGCCAATGCCGAGCTGGTCCTTTAAGCTTGAGCGGGAGGTATTTGATGGCGTGTAGATCATCACCATGGGCCATGTGGATATGAAGGAGATAATCCTCGATCCATACCGCAGGATCTGTTGTGCCATCGTATGATTCGATGTTTACGGGTTTAAAACCCTCGGGGATTTGATGATCCATTACTTCGTCTGTGAAGCATAGTGGGTGTGCGGCGCCTCTGTACTGGGCTATATCATGACGTAGCTCGGATGAGCTTTGTCTGTTGTGTTCGGCCTGGCCGTATTTGTCATATCCGGCGTGACGGTTATCGTCACATGACATGGGGCGCCCACGCGATCCGTAGATTGATCTTGTTTGCCTGGCCTTATCCTCCAATATGTCTCGCAGGTCTGGTGCGTTTCCCCGTGCTCTGGTATTTTTTGAGCGGCGCCGGGGTGCGGCTTGAGTTGAGGGCCGAAAGGCCTCTCTGTCGCGGCCACGGGGTGGCCGATCGGCCGCATCATACGCTGGTGATGTAGGTTTAGTTGCTTCCTCCTCTAGTTGGGGTAGCAGCCTCCACTTTGGGTAGCTCTTGGAGGGGCATTCGAGTTTGTACTCTTCGGCCGCCAGGACCTCAGTCCATCTGTCGGCTAGCAAATCTTGGTCGGCTCTAAGTTGCTGTTGTTTTTTTCTTGAGGCTGCTTGCCGTGGCCATAAGCCTGCATTTGAAACGCTCTTGTTCGATGGGATCCTCTAGCACGACAAATTCGTCGTCGTCGAGGCTTGCCTTATCTTTGGAGGGAGGCATATAATTGTCGTCCTCAACCTCCCTGTCTGCCGCTCTCTCATGAGGGATGGCTTCTCCGTCCTCCTGCGCTGAATCCTACTGGAGGGGGTTGTCTTCGGCACTGTCCGGGGTGTTGTTATCTCCAGTGCCGGACTCGCCCTTTTTGCTTTGGCGGGATTTAGAGCGGCGCCGCTGACGCCGGTGCTTAGGTTGTTTCTTGGAGGGGTCATCCTCCGGTTTTTCATCGCCATTCCCTGCTTTTGGGGTGTCCACCATGTATATGTCATATGACGAGGTGGCTTTCCAGTGCCCTATAGGTGCTGGTTCTTGGTCGTCTCCTTCATCGGCGTCCATACCATTGATGTCTTCGGAGTCGAAGTTGAGCATGTCGGTTAAATCGTGAACAGTGGCTACGAAGTGGGTGGTGGGTGGGTTTCGAATTTCTTCATCGTCCGCATCCCAACCTTGCTGGCCATAGTCCGGCCAGGGCTCTCCTGACAAAGAGAGAGCCTTTAGTGAATTCAGGATGTCGCCAAAGGGCGAGTGCTGAAAGACGTCCGCGACGGTGAACTCCATGATCGGAGCCCAATTGGGTTCGATCGGAAGGGGTGCGGAAGATTCGGAGTCCGGAAAGGAGTCTGGCACCTTGGAGTCACAGGCCTCACAAAGGATTAGGCTGGTATTCGGCTCGATCGCCGTAGAGATTGCAGCTCCCGGGGCGGCGTCCAACCATCCGTCCCCGACTGGCGCGGTCGGCTCCGAGCTAAGGGTCGGAGCGGACACCTGAGCGGCGCTCTGGGCGCTGTCCGGCGATAGAGCTAGACCATGCCCATTGTGACAGTGCGGCGCGCTCGGCTGTGCCTCGAATCCATCGAAGATCAAGTCCCCGCGGATGTCAGCCATGCAGTTCAAACTTCCAAATCTGACATGATGGCCAGGGGCATAGCTTTCGATCTGCTCTAGATGGCCAAGCGAATTGGCCCGCAGTGCGAAGCCGCCGAAGACGAAGATCTATCCGGGGAGAAAAGTCTCACCCTGGACCGCGTCGCGGTTGATGATGAAGAAGCCATCGGGCCTAAAGGTGACGACACAGAGGAACTCTCAATGAAAGCACCAATGTCGGTGTCAAAACCGGCGGATCTCGGGTAGGGGGTCCCGAACTGTGCGTCTAGGCGGATGGTAACAGGAGACAAGGGACACGATGTTTTTACCCAGGTTCGGGCCCTCTCGATGGAGGTAAAACCCTACTCCTGCTTGATTAATATTGATGATATGGGTAGTACAAGAGTTGATCTACCACGAGATCAGAGAGGCTAAACCCTAGAAGCCAGCCTATGGTATGATTGTTGTTCGTCCTATGGACTAAAACTCTCTGGTTTATATAGACACCGGAGAGGGCTAGGGTTACACAGAGTCGGTTACAATGGGAGGAGATCTACATATCGTATCGCCAAGCTTGCCTTCCACACCAAGGAAAGTCCTATCCGGACACGGGACGAAGTCTTCAGTCTTGTATCTTCATAGTCCGGGAGTCCGGCCAAAGGTCGTAGTCCGGCCATCCGGATACCCCCTAATCCAGGACTCCCTCAATAACTATATGTCTCCCTCCGAAGACGAGGTGAGCCTCGGTGATGACGAATTCGGCGTACCAGAGGATCCCATAGAGCAGGAGCGCTTCAAGCGCAGGCTTATAGCCACTGCAAGAAGCCTGAAAAAGAAGCAACAAGAGCTCCAAGCTGACCAAGATCTTCTCACAGACAGATGGACCGAAGTCCTGGCAGCCGAGGAATACAGACTCGAACCCCCGAGTAGGGGATACCCAAAGCACAAACTGCTAGAAGAAGAAGAGCCTGAACTTCCAGCACAAGATGAGGCTGACCGGCCACCACGTGGCTGGGATAAAACGGCATATCAGGCCGGACACCAGCCCGCACCCCCATGCTGGTTCACTACGGCCCGGGGCAATACGCAGGACCTGCGAGACATATTGGAAAACAATGTAGGACAACCAAGATCAATCTACGGATCACGAGGGCGCGCCACAGCTCATGACACCGATCGTCACGCCGGATACAATACTTATAAATCCGGTCGGGCCGGATATTACCGACCAAACCTAATCGGACTACGCCGCGACATAGCCTGGCACAGAGGCACAACACACCCCCTCTGCTTCACTGATGAAGTAATGGAACATGAATTCCCAGAAGGGTTTAAACCCGTCAACATCCAGTCATAAGATGGCACAACAGACCCCGCGGTGTGGATTGAGGATTTTCTTCTCCACATTCACATGGCCCACGGTGATGACCTTCATGCCATCAAGTATCTCCCACTCAAGCTTTAAGGGCCAGCCAGACACTGGCTGAATGGCCTGCCAGCAAACTCCATTAGCAGTTGGGAAAATCTCGAGGATGCATTCCTCGATAACTTCCAGGGCACATACGTGTGACCACCGGATGCTGACGACCTAAGTCACATTACCCAATTGCCCGGAGAGTCAGCCAGGAAATTCTGGACTCGGTTCCTAACTAAAAAGAACCAAATTGTTGACTGTCCGGACGCCGAGGCCCTGGCGGCCTTCAAGCATAATATCTGTGACGAGTGGCTTGTCCGACACCTCGGCCAAGAAAAAACGAAGACCATGGCGGCACTCACGACACTAATGAACCGCTTTTGCATGGCAAGGACAGTTGGCTGGCTCGCAGCAACACCGTGCCACGAAACCCTGGCACTTCAGATATCTGTGACAGTAATGGAAAGCCACGGCGTAACAGACACAAGCGTCGAAACAATGGCGACAATGCTGAGGATACGGCAGTCAATGCCGGATTCAACAACTCCAAATCCGCTCAGCGGAAGAAGCTGTTCAAACGAAACAATCCGGGATCATCCAGCCTAGACCGCATACTCGACCGCTCATGCCAGATTCACGGCACCCCCGATAAACCAGCCAATCACACTAACAGAGATTGCTGGGTGTTCAAACAGGCCGGCAAGATAAATGCCGAGAACAAGGACAAGGGGTTGCACAGCAATGATGACGAGGAGCCCCGGCATCCGAACACTGGAGGACAGAAGAAAGTCCCCCCAGGTAAGAATGGTGAACATGATCTAGGCCACTCACATCCCCAAGCGGGAGCGAAAGCGTGCACTCAGGGACGTCTATGCGATGGAGCCCATCGCCCCAAAATTCAACCCATGGTCATCCTGCCCGATCACCTTTGATCGTAGGGACCATCTCACCAGCATCCGTCATGGCGGCTCAGCCGCATTGGTTCTTGACCCAATCATCGACGGATTCCACCTCACGCGAGTTCTCACGGACGGTGGCAGCAGCCTGAACCTGCTTTATCAGGACACAATGTGCAAAATGGGCATCGATCCGTCACAGATCAAACCCACAAAAAGTACCTTCAAAGGTGTAATTCCAGGGGTAGAGACCTGCTGCACGGGCTCAATAACACTGGAAGTGGTCTTCGGATCTCCGGATAACTTCCAAAGCAAGGAGTTAATCTTTGATATCGTCCCTTTCCATAGTGGCTACCATGCACTACTTGGACGAACCGCGTTCGCTCGATTCAATGCGGTACCACACTATGCATACCTCAAGCTCAAAATGCCAGGACCTCGTGGGGTTGTAACAGTCAATGGAAATACAGACCGTTCCCTTCGTACGGAAGAGCACACTGCGGCCCTCACGGCGGAAGTACAAAGCAACCTCCTCCGAAAAACAACCAACCCGGCAAACCCGAACACCGTCAAGTGAGTCCGGAGCACCCCGCAACATGACCATCGGGCACGCCAGGAGCTCGATTAGCAATCCGGCCTCCACCCCAGCCCCATTCAGGCGGCGTTCGTGCCACGCGTACATAAATACACGCTCAAGATACCATGGGCATAGGTGGAGGCGAGACGACAATGCGGCCGGAGTGCGGTTCAGCCGCCATGAGGCCCGCATGCCATTTTTTCCTTTTTCTTTTTCCAGGACCCCACTTTCGGGCAGCCCCTTCAAAGAGATCGGATAACCGGACTCACTACAGAGGGGACACCAAGGAGGCAAAAGGCTTTGTGCACAAGGGAATACTCAGGTGGTCTTCTTCAATGATCGTTATACCTGTTCTTACATACCCACATGTAGCCTGCCCTTGGATAGGACATGTCAAATAGTCCTATTTCTTTCTGCTCAATTCATTAATAGTATACCTACACCTTGCCGCACTGTCCAAATAAATTGGAAGCAGTACACAACGTCAGCTTTTTATTACTATTTTCATATTTTCCGTTGGATATTTATTCAATATTGCATCCGTACATTTTGGTACGCTCAGTTTGCCAGGGGCTTCTTATGTAACTCCATAATATGGCAAGAAAAGTTCGAACACTTTCGACAGTGCGGCACCCCATACTTATAACACTATATGCATCAGCTCCGAATCATGTCTTGGATCAATAGTTGGGTTAGCCCGGCTCCCTTGTTTTGGTACCTTACGTTTCGTTATATCGGCTAAGGTAGCGCAGGGAGAACTACTGCAATTGTGTCCCGGTTCTTCCGGACGAGCACCTCAGTAGAGAAAGCCGAAAACTGACCGTCATGATGCGGCGAGAGCTGGTCACTGTTCGCGAGGTACTAAATCCCTAAAGTTTTTTTTCCGTTTAAGGCGAGGAATCGGCCTTGCCCGATTTAGGCGTGTATAACGCCCCAGTTCAGCCCTCCGAATACTAGGGGCTTCGCTGAAATTTAAAATTATAGACTTCTATGACCAAGTGAGAGTTATAAAGCCGAATAGTCTGATTGCCTTGTTCGCGGCGCTAAACACCTCTTTAAAGGACCAAGAATTTGGAAAAGGAGTGTTTGGGTTTTCCATGAACACCCCAATACTAGTTACAAGGGGGCGGAAGCCGACGACTGGCCTACTTTCAGATTTTGATAAACGACCGCAGAGAAGGTAATATTTTAAATCAAACAAAGCGTTATATAGCGCCACCAAACTCGTCCTTATATTACACAGACGACATGAGTACATTTACTCAAAAATTATGTTCTTAGGACATTCATTTGCCACAAGCCGAGCGCCTTTCATAATGCCATCGTAATATTTTTCGGGGTAGCGATGCTCCTTACCCTTTGGGGGGTCCATCCTTCACAAGATTCTCAGCATCCAGTTTGGCCCAATGCATCTTCGCGTGGGCAAGGGCCCGTCGGGCACCCTCAATACATACGGATTGCTTGATAACTTCTAGCCATGGACATGCATGCACCATCCGCTTCACCAGGCCAAAGTAGCTGCCGGGCAGGGGCTCGCCAGGCCACATCCGGACTATGAGGTCCTTCGTGGCCTGTTCGGCCGCATTGTGGAGTTCGACCAGCTGCTTCAGTTGGTCACTTAGAGGCATCGGGTGTCCGGCTCCAGCATATTGGGACCAGAACAGCTTCCACGTGGAGCTCCCCTCTTCAGCGCGGTAGAACACCGCGGCATCTGAAACGCTGTGTGGCAGATCTACGAATGCCCCTGGAGAGCTCCAGATTTGTGTAAGTAAAAGAAATGACTCCTCCACATGCTTGCTTTGCATAAAGAATGCCTTACCCTCCGCTATCTTTTTGGCCGCCAGGATTTCCTAGAGGGCCTTTTGGGCTTCGGCCTTGGCGTCGGCCGCGCTATGGAGGGCCTTCGCAAGCTCAGACGCTTGCATCTTGTAGTCACACTCCAGGGAGTTGAACTTCTTGCCAAGCTCCTGGAGCTCTTGCTGTACCTCTCCCACCCAAGCATCTTGCTTCTCATGCTCGGTGCGCTCCGTATCCGCCTTGGCTTTAGCTGCGGACAGCGCTTCCTTCAGGGCCGCCACTTCGGTCGCGGTCCCTATCAAAAGCCATGATGCTTTTTGTTAGCATCACCATCTTTTTAACCTCTATACAATATATGGACAGGGTTTCACTTACCTTTGTTCTCCTCGAGCTGCTTCTTCACGAGGCCGAGCTCTTCTTCAGCCTGCCCCAGATTGCGCTTGAGTCCGGCAACCTCAGCCGTACGCGCAGCGGCAGTTAGCAGCAGTGCCTGTTTGTTCATACCGACAAGTACTATTAGCTTCCTGTGGTTTTTTAGTTGACCCTCCGTTTGGCTTTTCTTTCCGAACACCAACTAGAGTATCAGGGGCTACTGTCTATTGGGTGATATTTTCTCACACCTTTTACTTACCTCAAAGCCAGTTAGCAGGCTGGTGCAGGCTTCGGTCAATCTGCTTTTGGCAAGCCGAACCTGCTCAATCGACGTACCCATAAGCGTACGGTGTTTATCGTCGATGGAAGCGCCTCGAAGCACTTCCAACAAATTATCCGATGCCTCCGGCTGGGCGGAGGTCATCGGCACGGCCGGTTCACCCTCCCTCGTGAGGGACTGCTTACTGGAGCCCGGAACCTTTGTAGGCTCCAGCGCAGTAACCGGCTGGGAGCTAGACTTGCTGTGGCTCCCGTCAGCATAACCCATGGGGGTCTCACCCCCCATGTGTCCGGCGCCCGGGATTTGGCCTTGGGGCGTCTCCGGAACCATCGCCTCCTGCTCTAGTATCCTTCGGGACAACACCTCGGTGTCATCCGCAGGTCGCGGGGAGGTGGCCGTCGGGAGCGAATTCATCTCCAACTCGTCCAGAGACTCCCCCGAAGAGAACACCCTGAGAGCAGACCTGGCCGAACTGCATACACATGTTAAGCGTCATTACAAACCATGAAGCCAAAGTCGCATGAAAAATATTATGGAATGCGGATACTTACGACCTCGCCCGGGGCTTATCCCTGGGCAGCCACTCCTCGTCGCTATAGGCAGTGGTTGAGGAGTGTTCGGGAAGGGACGCTTTTCCCTTCTTCGGCGTCCCGGCCTCCCCTGATGGGGCGGCTCTCCTTTTCTTCTCCTCCCTAGTGCGGGGAGGGGGCATTTCTTCATGTTTTCCCCCGTCTTCAGGGGGGATCTTCCTCGTCATCTTCGGATGACGATTCTATCACGGCCTTACGCCGGAGACCTTCTCTGGTCCCCACGGCCACCTTCTTGGACCCTTCGGCCCCCTCAGTTGAGGCGGCCTTCCTTTTTCTCTCCTCCCCTTCGTGGGAGGAGTGCATCGCGTCATCTCCTGGCAACGCGTCTAGTGCGGCCTCGCGCCGGGGACCCTTCTGGTCCCCCGCGACCTTCTTTTCGGCCTTTTTCTCCGACACATTGTAAGGTGCCGGAACCAACATCTCCGCCAGGAGTGCATCTATCGGATCCTCAGGTAATGGAGCTGGGCAATTGATCCGCTCTGCCGTCTCCACCTAATCCTGTTCAGTCAGCATGGTGACTTAAGAATCCTCTCGCAAATGTACTAGAGAGGAACATCTTGCAACAATCAAAGGACTTACCGGACTGGCGAGGCGCTTTGCGCTGAGCCCACGGTCCTCGGAAAGGGGAGGAGGAACTTCACCGGTCTTGAACAACACCTTCCAGATTTCTTTGTGCGTTGTGTCAAAGAGCTCTAGCAGCATCTGGTGTTCGGCCAGGTCGAACTCCCACATATCAAATGCCCGTCTTTGACACGGGAGAATCCGGTGAATGAGCATGACCTGGACCATGTTGACGAGCTTGATCTTCTTATCCCTCATACTTCTGATGCAGGTCTCGAGTCCGGTCAGCTTCGTGGGTTCGCCCCAGGCCAGGCCCTTCTTCTCCCAAGAAGTGAGCGGCATGGGGATTCCGGATCTGAATTTGGGGGCCGCCACCCACTTGGCGTCGCGCGGCTCGGTGATGTAGAACCACCCTGATTGCCACCCCTTTACGGTCTCCATGAAGGAGCCATCAGGCCATGTGACGTTGGGCATCTTGCCAGCCATGGCGCCTCCGCACTCCGCCTGTTGGCCGCCCACGATCTTCGGCTTCACGCAGAAGATTTTCAGCCACAACCCAAAGTGAGGCTTGATGCGGAGGAAGGCCTGGCACACAACGATGAATGCTGAGATGTTGAGGACGAAATTCGGGCCAAATCGTGAAAATCTAGCCCATAGTAGTACATGAGCCCGTGGACAAACAGGTGGAGTGGAAATCCTAGTCCGCGGACGAAATGAGGGAGAAATACTACTCTCTCCCAAGACTTCGGAGTGGGGGTAATCTATCCCTCTGCCGGAAGCCTGTGCGCTATACTCTCAGTCAGGTATCCGGCTTCCCGAAGCTTGGTGATGTTCTCCTCTGTGACAGAGGAGGCCATCCACTTGCCTCCCGCTCCGGACATGCTGCGATCCTTTGGAGAAGGTGAGAATTTGGGCGCTGGAGCTCGAGCATGCGAGAACGGATGAGCAAAGGAGGAAGAAGGCGTGGGGGAAAACGGGAGATCTCTGCCCCTTTATAAAGGCAATATAGAATGTACACCTCCCCACTTGCCTCTCGAAATCTCTTATTTTTTGAAGCGCCTCGATTAATGGCTCTGGTTGGGTTACCCATGCCCGTATTGATGGAGATCCTGTGATAAGGGGACACGATCTCTGCTTTGACAAGATGTGCCAAAGAAACCGCCTCGCAATATGTGCGGAAGCTGTTGTGGGAAACGGTTCGATAAAACCAGACCATGGCGTGATGTCACTTTCTAAAGAGTTATCAGCAGATTAGATTCATGGATTATTGTTCTCTCTACGGTGGAATATGGAAATTACTTTGCAAAGCCGGACACGGTCCTTGTGTTCGGAATTTATCTTGGAGTATTCGGAGATGGAACCCGCCTCGCAATGCCGAAGACAATCTACGCGTCGGACACATCGTCATTGAAGCATGGTTCAGGGGCTACTGAGGGAGTCCTGGATAAGGGGGTATCCAGACAGCCTGACTATATGCTTTGGCCGAACTGTTGGACTATGAAGATACAAGATAGAAGACTTCATCCCGTGTCCGGATGGGACTCTCCTTGGCGTGGAAGGCAAGCTTGGCGATTCCGATGTAGATCTCCTTCTCTGTAAACCGACCCTGTGTAACCCTAGCCCCCTCCGGTGTCAATATAAACCGGAGGGTTTAGTCCGTAGGACACAACAATAATCATAGCATAGGCTAACTATACGTCTCCGTCGTATCTATAATTTTTTATTGTTCCATGCCAATATTATTCAACTTTCATATACTTTTGGCAACTTTTTATACTATTTTTTGGGACTAACATATTGATCCAGTGCCCAGTGCTAGTTCCTGTCTGTTGCATGTTTTTTGTTTTGCAGAAACCCAATATCAAACGGAGTCCAAACAGGATAAAAACGGACGGAGAATTTTTTTTGAATATTTGTGATTTTTGGGAGGAAGAATCAACGCGAAACGGTGCCGGAGGTGGCCACGAGAGTGGCCCATGCCACCACTCCAGGGGGGCGTGCCCCCCTATCTCGTGGGCCACCCGTAAGGCGGTTGATGCCCTTCTTTGGCTGCAAGAAAGCTAATTTTTGGAAAACAATCTGGGCGAAGGTTTCAATCCAATCGGAGTTATGGATCTCCAGATATAAAGGAAACGGTGTCAGGGCAGAACCAGAGAACGCAGAAACAGAGAGATAGATCCAATCTCGGAGGGGCTCTTGCCCCTCCCAAGCCATGGGAGCCAAGGACCAGAGGGGAAACCCTTCTCCCATCTAGGGAGGAGGTCAAGGAAGAAGAAGAAGAAGGGGTCCTCTCCCCCCCTTGCTTCCGGTGGCACCGGAGCGCTGCCGGGGGCCATCATCATTACCGCGATCTTCACCAACACGGTCGTCATCTTCACCAACATCTCCATCATCTTCCCCCTTCTATATTCAGCGGTCCACTCTCCCGCATCCCGTTGTACCCTCTACTTGAACATGGTGCTTTATGCTTCATATTATTTTCCAATCATGTGTTGCCATCCTATGATGTCTGATTAGATTTTCGTTGTCCTATCGGTGATTGATGAATTTCTATGATTGGTTTGAGTTGCATGTTTTATTATTGGTGCTGTCCTATGGTGCCCTCCGTGTCGCGCAAGTGTGAGGGATTCCCGTTGTAGGGTGTTGCAATGCGTTCATGATTCGCTTATAGTGGGTTGCGTGAGTGACTGAAACACAAACCCAAGTAAGTAGATTGTTGCGTATGGGATAAAGAGGACTTGATACTTTAATGCTATGGTTGGGGTTTACCTTAATGAATCTTTAGTAGTTACGGATGCTTGCTAGAGTTCCAATCATAAGTGCATATGATCCAAGAAGAGAAAGTATGTTAGCTTATGCATCTCCCTCAAATAGAATTGCAATAGTGATTACCGGTCTAGTAACATAGTCAATTGCTTAGGGACAATTTCACAACTCCTACCACCACTTTTCCACACTCGCTATATTTACTTTCTTGCATCTTTATCTAAATAGCCCCTAGTTTATGTTTACGTGCTCTTTATTATCTTGCAAACCTATCCTTTCACACCTACAAAGTACTTCTAGTTTCTACTTGTTCTAGGTAAAGCGAACGTCAAGCGTGCGTCGAGTTGTATCGGTGGTCGATAGAACTTGAGGGAATATTTATTCTACCTTTAGCTCCTTGTTGGGTTCGACACTCTTACTTATCGAAAACTGTTGCAATACCCTACACTTGTGGGTTATCAAGACCTTTTTCTGGCGCCATTGCCGGGGAGCAATAGTGTGGGGTGAATATTCTCGTGTGTGCTTGTTTGCTTTATCACTAAGTAATTTTTATTTGTTGTTCTAAGTTGTTCTCTATCTTTAGTTATGGATATGGAACACAAAATACCAAAAAAATTAGGTGTACTTGCTAATCATGTAGATGGGGTAACTCCTAAAACCCCCGATGCTCATTATGTGAAAGATATTATGTACTACTTTGATAATCCTGAGAAAACTCCATTCAACTTTATAATGGGAGACAGGTTGAATCAACGTGAATACTTTAGGGATTATCGCTCGACACAAAAAGGGAAACTATTATGGGATCAATTTATTATGTTGCCTTGGTATGCCCGGGATCTATGCTTGAGATATGATATTACTTGTTGCTCTAGGATGAAGGCTCCACACCTTCCCTTTTCATGCAAACTTAATGATAATGAAACCTTAGCTTCTTATGCTAATGGTATATATGATTACTATGATGTGGAACAAATAGAAGAATTTGTTGCTTTTATGGGTGATTATGAGATAGAATCTATGTTTAAAGCATTTGACGATTTTGATGATTTAGTTTATAGGCCTGAAAATCTTGCTATACTTAGATATTGCTACGAAAATTATGAATACAATTACTATATTAATTCTTTTATGAAGAAAGTGTCCGCTGTCCAAGAAAGGATTAATATTTTGCAGGAAGCTATGGAAGAAGTAATTGATGAAACTATGATCTCATTGGATGAAAAAGATGATGAGGAGAGCGAAGAACAAAAGGAGGAAGAGCGGATTGATCACCCATTCCCACCTTCTAATGAGAGTAACTCTTCAACTTATACATTTTTTAATTCCCCTTCGTGCTTACCGAAGGATGATTGCTATGATCCCTTGAATTTGTTTGAAATATCCCTTTTTGATGATGCTTGCTATGCTTGTGGCCAAGATGCCAATATGAATTATGCTTATGGAGGTGAACTTGCTATAGTTCCTTATGTTAAACATGAAATTGTTGCTATTACACCCACGCATGATAGTCCTATTATCTTTTTGAATTCTCCCTACTACACTTTATCAGAGAAGTTTGTGCTTATTAAGGATTATATTGATGGGTTGCCTTTTTCCATTGCACATGATGATTTTGATAGATATAATATGCATGTGCTTGCTGCTCCTACTTGCAATTATTATGAGAGAGGAACTACATCTCCACCTCTCTATGTTTCCCATACTATAGAATTGCAAGAAACTGCCTATACTATGCATTCGCCTTTACTATGTGTGCATGAATTGTTCTTCTATGACATGCCGATGCATAGGAAGAGAGTTAGACTTCGGCATTGCTTGATATATGTTACTTTGTGCTCACTACTAAATCACAAATCATTGTTAATTAAAATTGGCTTTGATATACCTTGGGATCCGGGTGGATTCATTACTTGAGCACTATATGCCAAGCTTAATGGCTTTAAAGAAAGCGCTGCCAGGGAGACAACCCGAAAGTTTTAGAGAGTCATCTATTTCTGTTGAGTGCTTTTATATAGTTTAAAAACAAAAAAAATAAAGCGGGGAACCTAAAAACTTTTTCAAAAAGGAAAGTGAAAGTAAGAAAGACAAGCATTGTTGAAGTGGGAGAGCTCCTTGAACTTTGTTCATGCTCACGGAAACTTTGTGAATCTTAATTACAGAAACTTTTCAACAAAAATAATTGTCTTCCTGCCAGCATGATAGGCTCGAAGCCTAAGGTTCCCAAAGCAGCATCAGAACAGAAGAAAACCAAGTCAGCTGAAGCCGAAGCCAGAAAGAGAAAAACCAAGAACACCACTGATGATGCACCACCCCTCAAGAAGAGAAAGATCAAGAAGAGAGATCGGGCTGCTCCCACAGAGCCCCTTGTTGTCGAGCCCATTGCTTTTTCTCCCCCTCCATCTGAAAATCAAGAGCTTTAATTGATTGTTCATGAGCCTGCTTCCACAGAGGCTCCTGAAGCTCAAGAAGTTCCAGTCGTTGACCCCATCGCGACTGAAGACATTGGTCCTCAAGACAATGTAGAAGATGATGAAGTCCTTCCTCAGATCCAGCGCCCAACAGTATCATCGCCTGTTCAGACGAATATCGAACCCATCAGTATTGGTCGTCCTTTGACGCCAATCACACAGGATGCCTCATGGGCTGATCGCCCCCAACCAGCAACCCTAGTTCAAGACTCCCCAAGTACACCTCGTCCTACACCAACGCAAGGTACCAGTCCAATTGTCAATGACGACAATTACATGGAGACCACACCATCACCGAAAGCGTCGCCCGTGTTTCAACGGCTTCACAAAGGCCAGAGGCCATCGGTCTCCATGAAAACCATCACAGAAGAGGATTCACACCAGTCCAGCTCAGTGGCAGCCAATGAAAGACAAGAAGAACGTGTTACCACAAACCCCACCAATCAAGCAGAAAATGCTCTTGAGGAGAATATATCCATGCCCGACCCTCCAGCTACTCAAGTGGAGGTTGAGAATACTGAGGCGTCCACCAACAACGCCACTGAAGCCAATGACGTTGTCATGACTGAAGCCAATGTGGCGCCTCAAATCAACAGTATGGATGAAGCCAATGTTGCACCTGCATCCAATGTGCAGCCTGACGCCTCTGCCAATGCCTCTGCTCCTGTACCGCCACCAAGGCCACACACTATTGAGCATGCATTCTATCAAGGTGAATTTTTTCCTGTCAGATGGCCTATTCTGATTCCTCTGGCTGCTCCCGGTCCCCAGTTTGATTATCATGTGGAGCATAGGCCTCAGGTTCAGAAGCCAAAGCCCAGGTTGCCAAGGTTTCCAGGTACTGCATCTGCACCAGGATCGTTCAATGTCAATGGCTTCATTGCACACAACACCTTCTTTAACAGTGCCAAGAACCCATACACCAAGCCCAGAATATCGTCTGATAGGTTCTGGAGTTATCAACAATGCAGCTATTACTCCTGTGTTCTGTACAACCAAGGGCGCATATTTCCTCATATGCGTCTGGATTCTAAAGCTATTGCAGGCCTGCTATGCCTAGAAGAAGCACTTGACTGCTTTCGAGATGCAGGCATGTGATACGTCTCCATCGTATCTATAATTTTTGATTGTTCCATGCCAATATTCTACAACTTTCATATACTTTTGGCAACTTTTTATACTATTTTTTGAGACTAACATATTGATCCAGTGCCCAGTGCCAGTTCCTATTTGTTGCATGTTTTATGTTTCGCAGAGAACCAATATCAAACGGAATCCAAACGGGATAAAAACGAATGAAGAATCATTTTGGAATATTTGGGATTTCTGGAGGAAGAATCAACGAGAAAGAGTGTCCGAGGTGGCCACGAGACAGGGGGGCGCGCCCACCCCCTCTGGGCACGCCCTGGACTCTCGTGGGCCACTCGTAAGGCTGTTGATGCCCTTCTTTTGCCGCAAGAAAGCTAATTTTACGAGAAAAATCTGGGCGAAAGATTCACCCCAATCGGAGTTACGGATCTCCAGATATAAAGGAAACAGTGAAGGGGCAGAATTAGAGAACGCAGAAACAGAGAGATAGATCCAATCTCGGAGGGGCTCTTGCCCCTCCCAAGCCATGGGAGCCAAGGACCAGAGGGGAAACCCTTCTCCCATCTAGGTAGGAGGTCAAGTAAGAATAAGAAGAAGAAGGGGTCCTCTCTCCCCCTTGCTTCCGGTGGCGCCGGAGCGCTGTCGGGGGCCATCATCATCACCGCGATCATGACCAATACCTCCGTCATCTTCACCAACGTCTCCATCACCTTCCCCCTTCTATATCCAGCGGTCCACTCTCCCGCAACCCGCTGTACCCTCTACTTGAACATGGTGCTTTATGCTTCATATTATTTTCCAATGATGTGTTGCCATCCTATAATGTCTGAGTAGATTTTCGTTGTCCTATTGGTGATTGATGAATTTCTATGATTGGTTTGAGTTGCATGTTTTATTATTGGTGCTGTCCTATTGTGCCCTCCGTGTCGCGCAAGCGTGAGGGATTACCGCTGTAGGGTGTTGCAATGCGTTCATGATTTTCTTATAGTGGGTTACGTGAGTGACTGAAACACAAACCCGAGTAAGTAGGTTGTTACGTATGGGATAAAGAGGACTTGATACTTTAATGCTATGGTTGGGTTTTACCTTAATGACTCTTTAGTAGTTACGGATGCTTGCTAGAGTTCCAATCATAAGTGCATATGATCCAAGAAGAGAAAGTATGTTAGCTTATGCCTCTCCCTCAAATAGAATTGCAATAGTGATTACCGGTCTAGTAACATAGTCAATTGCTTAGGGACAATTTCACAACTCCTACCACCACTTTTCCACACTCGCTATATTTACTTTCTTGCATCTTTATCTAAACAGCCCCTAGTTTATGTTTACGTGCTCTTTATTATCTTGCAAACCTATCCTTTCACACCTACAAAGTACTTCTAGTTTCTACTTGTTCTAGGTAAAGCGTACGTCAAGCGTGCGTAAAGTTGTATCGATGGTCGATAGAACTTGAGGGAATATTTATTTTACCTTTAGCTCCTCGTTGGGTTCAACACTCTACTTATCGAAAACTGTTGCGATCCCCTACACTTGTGGGTTATCAAGACCTTTTTCTGGCGCCGTTGCCGGGGATCAATAGCGTGGGGTGAATATTCTCGTGTGTGCTTGTTTGCTTTATCACTAAGTAATTTTTATTTGCTGTTCTAAGTTGTTCTCTATCTTTAGTTATGGATATGGAACACAAAATACCAAAAAAATTAGGTGTACTTGCTACTCATGTAGATGGGGTAACTCCTAAAACCCCCGATGCTCATTATGTGAAAGATATTATGTACTACATTGATAATCCTGAGAAAACCCCATTCAACTTCATAATGGGAGACACGTTGGATCAACGTGAATACTTTAGGGATTATCGCTCGACACAAAAAGGTAAACTATTATGGGATCAATTTATTATGTTGTGTTGGTATGCTCGTCAACTATGCGTGATGTATGATTATACTTGTTGCTCTAGGATGAAGGATCCACACCTTCCCTTTTCATGCAAATTCAATGATAATGAAACCTTAGCTTCTTATGCTAATGGTAGATATGATTACTATGATGTGGAACAAATAGAAGAATTTGTTGCTTTTATGGGTGCTTATGAGGTTGAATCTATGTTTAAAGCGTTTGACGATTTTGATGATTCAGTTTATAGACCAGAAAATCTTGCTATACTTAGATATTGCTATGAAAATTATGAATACAATTACTATGTTAATTCATTTATTAAGAAAGTCTCCGCTGTCCAAGAAGAGACTAATATTTTACAGGAAGCTATGGAAGAAGAAATTTATGAAACTGTGAGCTCATTGGATGAAAAAGATGATGAGGAGAGCGAAGAACAAAAGGAGGAAGAGCGGATTGATCACCCGTGCCCACCTTCTAATGAGAGTAACTCTTCAACTCATACATTGTTTAATTCCCCTTCGTGCTTACCGAAGGATGATTGCTATGATGATCGCTATGATCCCGTTGATTCTCTTGAAATATCCCTTTTTGATGATGCTTGCTATACTTGTGGCCAAGATGCCAATAGGAATTATGCTTATAGAGATGAACTTGCTATAGTTCCTTATGTTAAACATGAAATTGTTGCTATTGCACCCACGCATGATAGTCCTATTATCTTTTTGAATTCTTCCAACTACACTTTATCGGAGAAGTTTGTGATTATCAAGGATTATGTTGATGCGTTGCCTTTTACTGTTGCACATGATGATTTTGATAGATATAATATGCATGTGCTTGCTGCTCCTACTTGCAATTATTATGAGAGAGGAACTATATCTCCACCCCTCTATGTTTCCAACACGATAGAATTGTAAGAAACTGTTTATACTATGCATTGGGCTTTACTTTGTGTGCATGAATTGTTCTTTTATTTGATGCCGATGCATAGGAAGAGAGTTAGACTTTGTTGTTGCATGATATATGTTACTTTGTGCTCACTACTAAATTACATATCATTGTTAATTAAAATTGGCTTTGATATACCTTGGGATCCGAGTGGATTCATTACTTGAGCACTATATGCCTAGCTTAATGGTTTAAAGAAAGCGCTGCCATGGAGACAACCCGGAAGTTTTAGAGAGTCATTTATTTCTGTTGAGTGCTTTTATATAGTTTAAAAACAAAAAAATAAAGAGGGGAACCTAAAAACTTTTCAAAAAGGAAAGTGAAAGTGAGAAAGACAAGCATTGTTGAAGTGGGAGCTAGCCTTGAACTTTGTTCATGCTCACGGAAACTTTGTGAATCTTGATTACAGAAACTTTTCAACAAAAATAATTATCCCCTTGTATAATTCCATTGCATTATAAAAATAATGTGCCAAGGTTTGCCTTTAGGATGTTTACAATGCTTGTTGGTTTGTACGGTGCAGGAAAGAAACTTTGGCTGTAGTGCACGATTTTACATTTTTAACTGGAACGTCAATTGGTTCCGATTCCTTTTGCACTGTCTTTCTGTACAACTTGTTTATTTGTCCTAATTTTTTTAGAATTTGTGGGGTACCATAAGTATGGTGAATGTTCAGATTTCTACAGACTGTTCTGTTTTTGACAGATTCTGTTTTTGATGCATAGTTTGCTTGTTTTGATGAATCTATCAATTTATATTAGTGGATTAAGCCATGGAAAAGTTATATTACAGTAGACACAATGCGAAAACAAAATATGAATTGGTTTACTACAGGACTTAGAGTGGTGATTTGCTTTATTATACTAATGGATCTTACCGAGTTTTCTGTTGAAGTTTTGTGTGGATGTAGTGTCTAATCAAGGATGTCTCTGTTGGGGAACGTAGTAATTTCAAAAAAAATTCCTATGCACACATAAGATCATGGTGATGCATAGCAACGAGAGGGGAGAGTATTGTTCACGAACCCTCGTAGACCAAAAGCGGAAGCGTTATGACAACGCGGTTGATGTAGTCGTACGTCTTCACGATCCGACCGATCCAAGTACCGAACGTATGGCACCTCCGAGTTCAGCAAACGTTCAGCTCGATGATGATCCTCGGACTCCGATCCAGCAGGGTGTCGGGGATGAGTTCCGTCAGCACGATGGTGTGGTGACGATGATGATGTTCTACCGACGCAGGGCTTAGCCTAAGCACCGCAACGATATGACCGAGGTGGAATATGGTGGAGGGGGGCACCGCACACGGCTAAGGAACGATCACGAAGATCAACTTGTGTGTTCTGGGGTGCCCCCTGCCCCCATATATAAAGGAGCAAGCGGGGAGGCCGGCCGGCCCTTGGGGCGCGCCAAGGAGGGGGGAGTCCTCCTAGTAGGAGTAGGACTCCCCTTTCCTAGTCCAACTAGGAAGGGGGAAGGCGGAAGGAAAGAGGGGGAGAGGGAGAGGGAAAGAGGGGCCGCGCCCCCCTCCCCTAGTCCAATTCGGACTCCCCATGGGAGGGGGCGTGCCACCTCCTGGGCTGCTGTCCTCTCTCTCCCCTCAGGCCCACTAAGGCCCAATAATTCCCCGGGGGGTTCCGGTAACCCTTCCGGTACTCCGGTTTTCTCCAAAATCACCCGGAACACTTCCGGTGTCCGAATATAGTCGTCCAATATATCAATCTTTATGTCTCAACCATTTAGAGACTCCTCGTCATGTCCATGATCACATCTGGGATTCCGAACAACTTTCAGTACATCAAAACATATAAACTCATAATGAAACTGTCATCGTAACTTTAAGCGTGCGGACCCTACGGGTTCGAGAACTATGTAGACATGACCTAGAACTGTTTCCGATCAATAACCAATAGCGGAACCTATGTGCTCATATTGGCTCCCATATATTCTACGAAGATCTTTATCGGTCAAACCGCATAACAACATACGTTGTTCCCTTTGTCATCGGTATGTTACTTGCCCGAGATTCGATCGTCGGTATCTCAATACCTAATTCAATCTCGTTACCGGCAAGTCTCTTTACTCGTTTTGTAATACATCATCTCACAACTAACTCATTAGTTGCAATGCTTGCAAGGCTTAAGTGATGTGCATTACCGAGAGGGCCTAGAGATACCTCTCCGACAATCGGAGTGACAAATCCTAATCTCGAAATACGCCAACCCAACAAGTACCTTCGGAGACACCTGTAGAGCACCTTTATAATCACCCAGTTATGTTGGGACGTTTGGTAGCACACAAAGTGTTCCTCCGGTAAACGGGAGTTGCATAATCTCATAGTCATAGGAACATGTATAAGTCATGAAGAAAGCAATAGCAGAAAACTAAATGATCAAGTGCTAAGCTAACGGAATGTGTCAAGTCAATCACATCATTCTCCTAATGATGTGATCCCATTAATCAAATGACAACACATGTCTATGGTCAGGAAACATAATCATCTTTGATCAACGAGCTAGTCAAGTAGAGGCATACTAGTGACACTCTGTTTGTCTATGTATTCACACAAGTATTATGTTTCCGGTTAATACAATTCTAGCATGAATAATAAACATTTATCATGATATAAGGAAATAAATAATAACTTTATTATTGCCTCTAGGGCATATTTCCTTCAGTCTCGATATGAGGAAAAGGAAGAGAAGCAAGAGCCCAAGCTTGGGGATGCCCGAGGCACCCCAAGTAAATATTCAAGGAGACTCAAGCGTCTAAGCTCGGGGATGCCCCGGAAGGTATCCCCTCTTTCTTCAACAAGTATTAGTATGTTTTCGTATTCGTTTTGTTCGTGCGACATGTGCAAGTCTTGGAGCGTCTTTTGCATTTAGTTTTCACTTTTCTTTTATGCACCATGCTGGTATGAGATAGTCCTTGGTTGATTTATAGAATGCTCATTGCACTCCACTTATATCTTTGGAGTATGGCTTGATAAAATGCTTCATGTGCTTCACTTATATCATTTGAAGTCTGGATTACCTGTTTCTCTTCACATAGAAAACCGCCATTTGTAGAATGCTCTTTTGCTTCACTTATATTTGTTAGAGCGTGGGCTTATCTTTTGTAAAAAGAATTAAACTCTCTTGTTTCACTTATATCTATTTAGAGAGATGACAGGAATTGGTCATTCACATGGTTAGTCATAAAATCCTACATAAACTTGTAGATCACTGAATATGATATGTTTTGCGATATAAAGATGGTGATATTAGAGTCATGCTAGTGAGTGGTTAGGGATTGTAGAGACACTTGTGTTGAGGTTTGCAAGTCACATAGCATGCACGTATGGTAACCGTTGTGTGACAAATTTGAAGCATGGGGTGTTTCTTTGATTTCCTTCCTTATGAGTGGCAGTCGGGGACGAGCAATGGTCTTTTCCTACCAATCTATCCCCCTAGGGGCATGTGTAGTAGTACTTTGCTTCAAGGGCTAATAAACTTTTGCAATAAGTATATGAGTTCTTTATGACTATTGTGAGTCCATGGATTATACGCACTTTTACCTTTCCATCATTGCTTGCCTCTTCGGTACCGTGCATTGCCCTTTCTCACCTCGAGAGTTGGCGCAAACTTCGCCGGTGCATCCAAACCCCGTGATATGATACGCTCTATCACACATAAGCCTCATTATACCTTCCTCAAAACAGCCACCATACCTACCTATCATGGCATTTCCATAGCCATTCCGAGATATATTGCCATGCAACTTCCATCATCATCATATACATGACTTGAGCATTTATTGTCATATTGCTTTGCATGATCGTAAGATAGCTAGCATGATGTTTTCATGGCTTGTCCATTTTTTGATGCCATTGCTACGCTAGATCATTGCACATCCCGGTACATTGCCGGAAGCATTCATATAGAGTCATATCTTTGTTCTAGATATCGAGTTGTAATATTGAGTTGTAAGTAAATAAAAGTGTGATGATCATCATTATAGAGCATTGCCCCATGAAAAAAAAGAAAAAAGAAAAAAGGAAAAAAAGGAAAGGCCAAAGAAGCCTAAATAAAAAAGGGGGCCCAAAGAAGCCCACCGAAAAAAGGGGCAATGTTACTATCCTTTTTCCACACTTGCACTTCAAAGTAGCACCATGTTCTTCATTTAGATTGTCTTCTATGTTGTCACTTTCATATACTAGTGGGAATTTTAATTATAGAACTTGGCTTGTATATTCCAACGATGGGCTTCCTCAAATGCCCTAGGTCTTCATGAGCAAGCAAGTTGGATGCACACCCACTTAGTTTCTTTTATTGAGCTTTCATACATTTATAGCTCTTAGTGCATCCGTTGCATGGCAATCCCTACTCCTCACATTGACATCAATTGATGGGCATATCCATAGCCCGTTGATTAGCCGCGTCGATGTGAGACTTTCTCCCTTTTTGTCTTCTCCACATAACCTCCATCATTATATTCTATTCCACCTATAGTGCTATATCCATGGCTTGCGCTCATGTATTGCGTGAGAGTTGAAAAAGCTGAAGTGCGTTAAAAAGTATGAACCAATTGCTCGGCTCGTCATCGGAGTTGTGCATGATGGGAGCATTTTTGTGTGACGAAAATGAAGCATGACCAAACTATATGATTTTGTAGGGATAAGCTTGCTTTGGCCTTGTTGTTTTGAAAAGACATGATTGCTTTATTAGTACGCTCGAAGTATTATTGTTTTTTATGTCAAATGATAGACTATTGCTTTGAATCACTCGTGTCTTAATATTCATGCCATGATTAGACATATGATCAAGATTATGCTAGGTAGCATTCCACATCAAAAATTATCTTTTTTATCATTTACCTACTCGAGGACGAGCAGGAATTAAGCTTGGGGATGCTGATACGTCTCCGTCGTATCTATAATTTTTTATTGTTCCATGCCAATATTATTCAACTTTCATACACTTTTGGCAACTTTTTATACTATTTTTTGGGACTAACATATTGATCCAGTGCCCAGTGCCAGTTCCTGTCTGTTGCATGTTTTCTGTTTCGCAGAAACCCAATATCAAACGGAGTCCAAACGGGATAAAAACGGACAGAGATTTTTTTGGAATATTTGTGATTTTTGGGAGGAAGAATCAACGCGAAACGGTGCCCGAGGTGGCCACGAGAGTGGCCCACGCCACCACTCCAGGGGGGTGCGCCCCCTATCTTGTGGGCCACCCGTAAGGCGGTTGATGCCCTTCTTTGGCCGCAAGAAAGCTAATTTTTGGAAAACAATCTGGGCGAAGGTTTCAATCCAATCGGAGTTATGGATCTCCAGATATAAAGGAAACAGTGTCAGGGCAGAATGAGAGAATGCAGAAACAGAGAGATAGATCCAATCTCGGAGGAGCTCTCGCCCCTCCCAAGCCATGGGAGCCAAGGACCAGAGGGGAAACCCTTCTCCCATCTAGGGAGGAGGTTAAGGAAGAAGAAGAAGAAGGGGGCCTCTCTCCCCCTTGCTTCCGGTGGCGCCGGAGCGCTGCCGGGGGCCATCATCATCACCGCGATCTTCATCAACACCGCTGTCATCTTCACCAACATCTCCATCACCTTCCCCCTTATATATTCAACGGTCCACTCTCCCGCCTCCCGCTGTACCCTCTACTTGAACATGGTGCTTTATGCTTCATATTATTTTCCAATGATGTGTTGCCATCCTATGATGTTTGAGTAGATTTTCGTTGTCCTATCGGTGATTGATGAATTGCTATGATTGGTTTGAGTTGCATGTTTTATTATTGGTAATGTCCTATGGTGCCCTCCGTGTTGCGCAAGCGTGAGGGATTCCCGTTGTAGGGTGTTGCAATGCGTTCATGATTTGCTTATAGTGGGTTGCGTGAGTGACGGAAACACAAACCCGAGTAAGTAGATTGTTGCGTATGGGATAAAGAGGACTTGATACTTTAATGCTATGGTTGGGTTTTACCTTAATGATCTTTAGTAGTTTCGGATGCTTGCTAGAGTTCCAATCATAAGTGCATATGATCCAAGAAGAGAAAGTATGTTAGCCTATGCCTCTCCCTCAAATAGAATTGCAATAGTAATTACTGGTCTAGTAACATAGTCAATTGCTTAGAGACAATTTCACAACTCCTACCACCACTTTTCCACACTCACTATATTTAATTTCTTGCATCTTTATTTAAACAGCCCCTACTTTTTATTTATGTGTTCTTTATTATCTTGCAAACCTATCCTATCACACCTACAAAGTACTTCAAGTTTCATACTTGTTCTAGGTAAAGCGAACGTCAAGTGTGCGCAGAGTTGTATCGGTGGTCGATAGAACTTGAGGGAATATTTATTCTACCTTAAGCTCCTTGTTGGGTTCGACACTCTTACTTATTGAAAACTGTTGAGATCCCCTACACTTGTGGGTTATCACTAGCTTCTAGGGTTTAGCCTCTCTGATCTCGTGGTAGATCAACTCTTGTAATACTCATATCATCAAGATCAATCAAGCAGGAAGTAGGGTATTACCTCCATAGAGAGGGCCCGAACCTGGGTAAACATCGTGTCCCCCGCCTCCTGTTACCATTAGTCCTAGACGCACAGTTCGTGACCCCCTACCCGAGATCCGCCGGTTTTGACATCGACAATGACCGAGGTGGAAATCTGTGGAGGGGGCACCGCACACGGCTAAAATAATTGTCAACTTGTGTGTTCTAGGGTGCCCCTGCCCCCGTATATAAAGCAGAAAGGGGAAGGCCGGCCGGCCCTCCTTGGTCACGCCCCCAATAGGGGAATCCTACTAGCACTCCAAGTCCTAGTAGGTTTCCACCAAAAGGAAGAGTGGGGGAAGGGAGGAGAGGGAGAGGGGGAAGGAAAGCCCCCCCCCCCCCTTGCTTGTCCCATTCGGGCTCAAGGGGAGGGGGTGCGCGGCATGCCCTTGCCGGCCCCTCTCTCTCTCCACTAGGGCCCATCGAGGCCCATTATTTCCCCTGGGGGTTCCTGTAACCCTCCGGCACTCCGCTTTTATTCGAAACGTTTCCGGAACACTTCCGGCGTTCGAATAGAGTCATCCAGTATATCAATCTTTATGTATCGACCATTTAGAGACTCCTCGTCATGTCCGTGATCACATCCGGGACTCCGAAAACTCTTCGGTACATCATATCACATAAACTCATAATACCAATCGTCATTGAACGTTAAGCGTGCGGACCCTACGGGTTCGAGAACTATGTAGACATGACTGAGACACATATCCAGTCAGTAACCAATAGCGGAACCTGGATGCTCATATTGGTTCCTACATATTCTACGAAGAGCTTTAACGGTTAAACCGTATAACGACATACGTTGTTCCCTTTGTCATCGGTATGTTACTTGCCCAAGATTTGATCGTCGGTATCTCAATACCTAGTTCAATCTCGTTACCGGCAAGTCTCTTTACTCGTTCTGTAATTCTTCATCCCGCAACTAACTCATTAGTCACAATTCTTGCAAGGCTTATAGTGATGAGTATTACCGAGAGGGCCCAGAGATACCTCTCCGAAACACGGAGTGACAAATCATAATCTCGATCTATGCCAACCCAACAAACACCTTCGGAGACACCTGTAGAGCACCTTTATAATCATCCATTTACATTGCGATGTTTGGTTGCACACAAATTGTTCCTCCGGTATTCGGGAGTTGCATAATCTCATAGTCTCAGGAACTTGCATAAGTCATGAAGAAGCAGTAGCAATGAAACTAACACGATCATAATGCTAAGCTAATGGATGGGTCATGTCCATCACATCATTCTCCTAATGATGTGATCTCGTTCATCAAATGACAACACATGTCTATGGTTAGGAAACATAACCATCTTTGATTAACGAGCTAGTCAAGTAGAGGCATACTAGGGACTATATGATTTGTCTATGTATTCACACATGTACTAAGTTTCCGGTTAATACAATTATAGCATGAATAATAAATATTCATCATGAATTAAGGAAATAAATAATAACTTTATTATTGCCTCTAGGGCATATTTCCTTCAAAATGTGTGTCTATTTGCGTACATCAATGAGCAAACTTTGACAAGGTTTTCCCATTCCAAAATATCAAATGCCTATGATTGTGGAATGGGCGGGGTTTGCCATCAGTTCTGACATTGACATGTCACCTCGTGCTAAATAAACCAGTTGTTCTTTTTGTTTAGTTCCACTAAAATCAACCAACTTCGCGCGTAGCTTGTATGTTTTCTCCTTTATATGTTGCAATGCCTTGAACATATCAGCACCTCCTTTCTTGTAGCTAATTTTGTGGATGGGGTGGAAATGAATGATTCGAGAACATTCGATGTATTGTGCATGATGACGTATAATGGAGGGCATGAACCATCAGAACATTTTGTGAAGTTCCCATTGAAAGCAAGCTGAGCATCCCTGTTTGCATAAATAGAAAAAAGTGATTAGTACAGAGCAAATTGTATTACGAATTTACAGTTTAAATAGGCAACCTACATGATCCATGTAGAGCACACATATAAAAAAATGGAACTCACCAGAAAGAATCCTAAAACAACATTGTATTGGCCATCACAACAACAAAGGTGGAGATATGTGAGTCCTTCTGAGTTGAAGTTAGTTTGTTCTTGTGGGCAGTAATGTAACCATCCTTCAACTGCTCTCTTCTAATAAGAAGAGGGGCTTGGCTTCTTCATCCAAGCATAACCAAAACTAGGCACTTCACGTTCTCCATATTCTTCTTCAAAGGAGGATGGTCCTTTTGTGCAAACACAAGTGAACAACTAGATGCTAGCATCCCTGTTTGCTCAAAAAAGGAAAGGAAATATTTAAAACAACACAGATGAAGCACTTCTTAAGGACAATACAATTGTAGGATTTGTTCCTTTCGTGTCTCGTTGAAAGAAAAAATGTAGGAATTTGAATATCCAGTTGGCCTCCTTTTCAAATTCCTATTCATGAAGCACAAGACTAAGGGATAGTAGCATAATAGCATTATAACTGTGCATTTTCTTGTGGTTTGACTTAATTTCACTGTGCTTCTTTGCATTCCTGTGATCTTCCAATTCTTGTAAACCAAACACCCAGATTGACAGAAATCATATGTTTTTAAATTCTTTGTTTTGCACGTGCATTCCTATCCTATTCCCGTGTATTTCCTATTCTTGCATTGTTAGAATCCTCCAATTCAAACAAGCCCTTACAGAATTACTTCTGTAACAGATATGTGTCAGAGGAAACCTTGTGTGGTTTATCCTGCTCCTGCTGCTTTGTGGTCCACCCCAGCTCAGCTTCTCCAACGATGGAAGGGGACACCACAGTTGGGATCCTCCCTCTAGACTGTCTTTCGCCGCCTCAGATCTTCTTCCCCGTCGCCGGCAGCCACGCCAACTGCATTACCATCATCAACTGAGCAGATGACCTTGAGGACTACACGGGTCCGCAAGAGAGGTCACTCTTTCATGTCTGCTTATGTTATGCATCGCTTAATATGATGACATGCTACGTTATCGTCATGTTCACTGATTAGACTCCGAGTCAGGTCCAAACTAATGCTCAAACTTAGAGTTTTTAAATGGTTGTGGGGTACATATTGGGGCAGCAATCAATACTATCTGTCTACTATCTGGTTAATCTCGGGTGTCTACTATGAGTTTCATGTTGGGTGGAAACAAACATTAAAGGATCCATTATCTGTATTTTTTAACTGAAGCTATTATCTGCCTGCTATCATTGGTTTTGGGTCTATCCATAGTAAGCACTCCTTACATAATCTCGCTATTATTTACTCCTACGCATGTCAGTTATTGTACACAATGGTACTAAACATGTAGAGCAAAAGAGACGAGCCTTGCGTGGCAATAAAATTTCATGCGGATCGCTCCATGGTGGGCGCAAAAGCAACCCCCCTCCCCCCATTCTAGACTGTAATCAAGAGGAGGATAATTGTTCAGAGGTGGATTTAGAGGGAGCAAACCACTCCTATTTACCCCCTGAGGTCTTTTTCTCTAACTTGGCATGCTGATGTTGGTCATATCATGCATATGGTGCTTTACATTGCTTACTTTATACATAAAATATGTCATCTGCTTAGTTTAGACATGCATTGTGTGAATGCCATTTGTTTAGTTTCTATATCATATATGTGAATCATGCAATGCCATCTTGTTTTGCCAGGCATCATATATGTGAATTTTGCAATGCCATCCTAGTTAGCCAGTCATCTTATATGTGAATTATATTATGTCATCCTTTTTTATTACGTATTAAATTTGTCAACGATGTTAGTACATTCAATTAATCTTCATGTGCATCATCCATTCAACACAGTCATGGGAAAATCTGGAGTGAAAACAATGTCTTCAGAGCAGACAATGCTATGTGACGAAGCACATGTCTTGCTGGTTATGGATTGCTCCTCGGAGGAGGATTCAGAGACAGATGACCAGTCCTATCCCCCTCCCCCCCCTCGAGGTGCATGCTCTAACTTGGCAGGGTTATATTGCTCATATCGTGCGTATGGTGTCTTGCATTCCCATGGTATTTGCTTAGTTTAGACATGCTTTGTGTCAATGCCACATGTATACTGTCTAATTACCATATATGTGAATTATGCAATACCATCTTGTTGCAAGACATTATATATGTGAATTATGTAATGCTATCTTGTTGCAAGGCATTATATATATGAATTATGCAATGCCATGTTGTTAGCCAAGCACCATATATCTGAATTCTATCATGCCATCCTTTTTTGTATTACGTATTACATTTGTCGACAATGTTTGTATATTCAACTACTCTTCCTATGCATCGGCCATTTGAATTTGCAATGGAAAAATCTGGACCGAAAACAAGGTCTTCAGAGTAGACATGCTACCTGCTGAAGCAGATATCCTGCTGGTTACAAATAGCTCCTCGGAGGAGGATTCAAAGACTGATGACCAGTCCTATTTCCCCCCTAAGGTGTATGCTCAAACTTGGAAGGGTTATATTACCCATATCATGCATATGTTGTCTTGCGGTGCTTAGTTTTTACATCATATACACAATAAATGCCATCTGCTTAGTTGACACATCATATATGCTATTGCCCTCTACTCACTTGATTAGTATATAAATCATATATTTGAATTATATCATGACATGATGTTTACATAGACAGCATGCATCTGAATTATGGATGCCAACCCATTTTCTAATGACATAATATAGCTATATCGTCTCATCCTCTTTACATAGTTATCATATTTTGAATTATGTCATTCTATCCGTAAATTATATCATGCCATCATGTTTCCATAGGTGGCATGTATGTGAATTATAGCATGCCAACCTATTTAATAAAGACATCATATAGTTATGTCATGTCAACCTGTTTACATAGTCATCATATTTTGAATGGTGTCTTTCTATCCTGTTTAGTTAGCCATCATATATGTGAAATTGTGTCATGCTATCATGTTTAGTTAGCCATCATATATGTGAAATTGTGTCATGCTAAAATAAATGTGAATTATTTCATGCCCTCTTTTATTCCCCACTATCCATTGCACGTGTCTATCATACAATGTATGTACATTCAATTACTTTTCTTGTTTATTAGCCATTTGAATTGGAGGGGGGGTGGCAGTATCTAAGGGAGTAACAATACGGTCTTCAAAAAAGATAGTGCTACCAGTCCTTGCAGATAGAACCATGGTTCTACTTGCCCAAGAACCAGCCCACCACACATAACCCAGACTCTCGCAGATTGTACCCCTACCCAGTTGGGCAGAGAACCAGCTACACCCCTTCTAACCCCAACCCCAGCAGATAGTAACCCAGTTCCATTTGACACAACACTATCTCCACCACACAGCACCCAAACACAAGCAGTTAGTAAGGCAACCGCAGTGCCCAAAGCACGAGGACCACCACTCCGAACCCCAACTCAAACCTTAAAGCAGAAGAAGAATTGTTCTCAGGTCAGGTTCTGAAGCTATGGTTCATACCCCTTTGCTCTTACATCACTGTATTTACTCATACCAACTAATTTAAAATTTGAAGGATTGAATTGAAACTCCAATGGCACAACAGGTATGTTTTTAACCTGTTTCTTTAACTGGTTTGTTGTTGTAACTTGCTCTATGTTGATTTCAGTTTCAATTGAATAAACAATTATGTTCTCAAGCCATGCACATTACAAGTGTTGTTAGTGCTATGTAGTTTCCCACACTTATGTTCTTTCTATGCTGCTTTGTCTTAAACAGATATGGTTTGAACTGTCTCTATCTTGATTTGGCAACATAAACTAGAATGATATAGACCATAAGGTGACCATACTACATAGATATATGTTATCCTGTCCACCTGTAATGCCCGGATAATTAAGCTACAGTAATCCCCCGTTAATGGTGGCATGTCATCAGCATTGTTGTTGCTAATCCTCACTTGATCCAAACCACAATTCAAACCCCGTTCAAATTCAAATTTAAAATCAAGTCAACCTATAAAGGTTTTGAAATGTCAAAACAAAAATGTTCAAAGTGTGGAAAATAATCCTTGGATATTTATCATGTTGAAGCCCATATTTTATAATGTGTTTAAATGCTCTATAATGAATAAAACATGGGCTAGCTATTTAATTTATAAAACTACAAAAAATACAAAGAGAAAAGGAAACAACATCACCCACCCACTTGGCTAACCGGCCCAGCTGGCCACCAGACCGGCCAGGACGGCCCAGCCCCAGGCCAATAACCCCCCTCCAAGGGGCACCGAAACCCTAACCCCCTCCCCACGACCCCCCCCTGCGATCTTGATCGGGAGCGCCCTAGTGCTCGCCCCCCGATCCCGTTGCCCCCGTGCCCCGACGCACCCCGGTGCCGATCCCGTCACCGGGTCACCAAGCGCCGCCCCTCCCAGCCTCCTCCTCGCGGCACCGTCCGCCGCCCGTCCTCATCACCACGCTTAGCATAGGTTGGATAGTGATCCATCAGTGACCCCCACCTTGTCCTTGTTGCCCCTGCTTCATCATCGACGACTCGATCAACGTGATCGACCACTAGAGCCCGACACCTCACATCACATCACGCCCGCCTTTGTTGCTCGACTCTGCAGAGCTACTATCGAGTGCCAAGGGTGATACCTCGTAACACACTCCTGATAATAACTCTATAGTGTAGCTATTCGGTCGTGGTCATCGAGGGTGATTCCTGCTTCACCATTCCCAGTGCGACTCTGTCGTGCAACACCTCAAGTGTGAACCTCGAGGGTGATTCCTCATACATTCATCTTGATGATTACATCGAGTGGAATCCATCAGGGGTGATTCCTCGGATTCCTCATTGAAGTTATGGACACATGGTTAAGTGAACTTTACTTGAGACCATTGTTGAAGTTGGGTCGGCCCTGAGGGGTACCCGCGAGTTGATGTGAAAGTCAGGCGGGCCCGGAGAGCACCCATGGGATAATTACGAGGCACGGCTGGGCAGGCAGGCCGCCCCTGAGTGGGCTGGGCTAGCCCTTGTCATATTTCCTCGAGACGGGGTGATGGGGTCACATTATTGTGAGTCTCTGCTTGTCTCCCCGAGCTCCTAATACACTAAGGTTTGGGTATTTGTTCTCAGTTGGCCACTGGCGTTTACGCACTAACCACCACGCAAGAATAGTTATGGTCCTCGGTGTCATAGTATCAGTCGAAGCTTTGTCAGATGTCTAGTTCAGCATTGCGTCACGGCTGGGTCGGCACCCCAGAGGTGGTGCCTAGGTTAGCCGTGTACGCAACGACCCGGAGTGCAACGGGCGATGGGCCCAAGACCCCGGAGTGCTTAGGATGTAGACCGTCGAGGACCTCTCTGTTGAGCCTAGGTAGGGCTGTGACATGCTGATCTTTCGAGGTCGGGCATTGACCCAGGAAAGTGTACCCGGCCAGAGTAATCAAGCGTGTTGGGTAACGTGGTGCACCTCTACAGGGAAGATTATCTATTAATAGTCGTGTCCATAGTAACGGACGTTCAGACTTGTATCTTGATCTATTATAACTAGAAATGAATAGTTGAGATATGTGATGGATATGTTGGCTCCGGGATTGCTTTCTCGCAGGGAGTCGAGGAAGGATCTCTGGGCATTAATGCTACAACATGCTTGTTAAATATAAATTGTTATTCTTTAGTATTCTGAATGCTGCAAGATGCTTTGGAGCTGCTTGAAGATGCTAGTCTTTGATAGGTTAGGACTTCCCCTCTATTCTGGCATTCTACAGTTTAGTCCACAGATACATCCCTTCTCTTGATACCAATGCATACTTAGTATAGATATGATGCTTGTGAGTACTTTGGATGAGTACTCACAGTTCTTTGCTACCCCTTTTCCCCCTTTATTCTTATTTCCGGTTGTTGAAACCAGATGGTGGATCCTGGGAGCCAGATGCCACCCCCATCGACTACTACTACCCCGAGGGTGCCTACTACTACGTGGAGACCACCAGCGACCAGGAGTAGTTTGGAGGTCCTAGGCAGGAGGCCTTGCCTCTTCGATCATTGTTGCTTTTGTGCTTGCCTTCTTAAGGTAGTCTTGTTAACTTATGTCTGTACTTAGATATTGTTGCTTCCGCTGACTCGCTTGTGTCTCGAGCTTTCGTATTCGAGCCCTAGAGGCCCCTGGCTTGTAATATGAAGCTTGTATTATTTTGATCTGTGTCTAGAGTTGTGTTGTGATATCTTCCCGTGAGTCCGTGATCTTGATCGTACACATTTGTGTGTATGATTAGTGCACGATTGAATCGGGGGCGTCACAAGTTGGTATCAGAGTTGACTGCATGTGGGAACCCCCTTTCCAACTCCTTGGCTGAAGTTGAGTCTAGTCTTTGAAATTGTTTTACTAACATGGTTGTGTGGCTTACTAGCCCACGTCGCCAATGGATGGTATTAGGATCTTTTACTTCTCGACCTTTACTCTGGGACTCTGGTCTCTCTTCTATTCAGGTAAAATGATTTTGCTAACTCTACCCTAGGTTTTCGTGATCACATCCATCCGGAGATTTGTATTACACCTTTCTTCATTTGGGATCCAGTATCTGCTTCACATTGTTCACGGACCGCAGGACCCTTTTATCGAGGGCACCCTGCATCGTCCCCTGCAGATTCCTTGCTCTAGTGGTTTTCTCCGACGTTGATGTAACCTTTGTTGTGTCCTGTTGTTGTATCCCCCTATCGCGTGCATGCGTGCCGCCTAGTATGTCTAGGATGATTCTCATGTCCGAACTCCTACTAACAACGTGTAATTGGCTCTATATATATGTATGTATTTGTATGTCTTTCATGAATACTTCTTTGTACATAATGCGCCTTTGCTCACTGTTCAAGTTACATAATGAGTGACTCCTTACACTTCCTCCACCCCTTGCTAAACTACCCCCTGTTGCGTTTAAGCAGAATGGTTAGACCCGCTGGTCGTGGCCGTGGTGGCGACAATCCACCACCTCCCAAATACATGGCCGGAATGATACAACAGTTTGATTTTGAATCACTAGTTCATGGTACGAGTCATGGCTCAGTTCCCGCGCCCCAATATGAATCAGTAACTGGACCCAGTAACTCTGCAAGACTTTGCGCGTCTCAACCCTGTCATCTACCATAGTTCAACTCAGTCGCTTGATGCTGCTGACTGACTCTATGACATCACTTTCGAGTTGGAGTCTGTTGATGTAGCCCCTGCCAACTATGTCACCTTCACAGCTTATTACCTGAAAGGTCCCACTGCTCAATGGTGGGACAGCCACATGCATGCGTTCCTTACCTGTTGGAACCGCCATCACTTGGCCGGAATTTAAAGCTACATTCTGCGGGCTAATGCCGAACCACCATGGTTAGTCACAACATCCCCATTGAAATTGAAGGTTTGAAATTCCATGTTTCCCCCATTGTTTTGAAGTCATCCAGTATCGACCTCATTCTCGGAATGGAATGGTTGAAAACACATACTGCTTCTGTCATTTGCGCCACTAATACCGTCCATCTACTACATCCTTTGAGCGACATAGTAAGCTACCATGCTCATCTTGTTCGTAATGCCGAAGCACGGATTTATTCCTTGATTGCATGAAATGTTTCTCCTTTTGTGAGAATTGAAAACGCTATATCGAAGTCTGAAGTATCTATCCGGTCTGCGTTCTCGATCAAGCCGAACGTTACACCATCAGCGGGCTATCAAATTTCTAAAAGTTTAGTGGTCAAATCCTTCTGAAGATGAAGCCACTTGGGAACTCGAGGATTCTTTTCGAGATGAATACCCGGTTTTGTTTCCTTCTACCTCCTAAAATCTCGGTACGAGATTTCTTGTAGCGGAGGAGATTTGTAACACCCGGATAATTAAGCTATAGAAATCCCCCGTTAATGGTGCCATGTCATCAGCATTACTGTTACTAATCCTCACTTGATCCAAATCATAATTCAAACCCATTCATATTCAAATTTAAAATCAAGTCAAACTATAAAGGTTTTCTAATGTCAAAACAAAAATGTTCAAAGTGTGGCAAATTATCCCTGGATATTTATCATGTTGAAGCCCATGTTTTATAATGTGTTTAAATGCTCTATAATGAATAAAATAGGGGCTAGCTATTTAATTTATAAATGAAGGAAATATGTCCTAGAGGCAATAATAAAGTTATTATTCATTTCTTTATTTCATGATAAATGTTTATCATTCATGCAAGAATTGTATTAACCGGAAACTTAGTACATGTGTGAATACATAGACAAAACCTAGTGTCCCTAGTATGCCTCTACTAGATTAGCTCGTTAATCAAAGATGGTTATGTTTCCTAACCATAGACATGTGTTGTCATTTGATGAACGAGATCAAATCATTAGGAGAATGATGTGATGGACATGACCCATCCATTAGCTTAGCATTATGATCGTTATAGTTTCATTGCTACTGCTTTCTTCATGACTTATACATGTACCTCAGACTATGAGATTATGCAACTCCCGAGTACTGGAGGAACACCTTGTGTGCAATCAAACATCACAACATAAATGGGTGATTATAAAGATGCTCTACAGGTGTCTCCGAAGGTGTTTGTTGGGTTGGCATAGATCAAGATTAGGATTTGTCACTCTGTGTATCGAAGAGGTATCTCTAGGCCCTCTCGGTAATGCTCATCACTATAAGCCTTGCAAGCAATGTGAGTAATGAGTCAGTTATGGGATGAAGTATTATGGAACGAGTACAGTGACTTGCCGATAACGAGATTGAACTAGGTATGATGATACCGACGATCGAATCTCAGGCAAGTAACATACCGATGACAAAGGGAACAACGTATGTTGTTATGCGGTTTGACTGATAAAGATCTTCGCAGAATATGTAGGAGCCAATATGAGCATCCAAGTTCCGCTATTGGTTATTGACCACAGATGTGTCTCGGTCATGCCTACATAGTTCTCGAACCCGTAGGGTCCGCACGCTTAACGTTCGATGACAATATGTATTATGAGTTATGTGGTTTTGATTACCAAAGTTTGTTCGGAGTCCCAGATGAGATCACGGACGTGATGAGGAGTCTCGAAATGGTCGAGACATAAAGATTGATATATTGGACGGCTATACTCGGACACCGGAAGTGTTCCGGAAAGTTTCGGGTAAAACCGGAGTGCCGGAGGGGTAAACGGAACCCCCCAGGGAACTAATGGGCCACAATGGGCCTTGTTGGAGAGAGAGAGGGGCGGCCAGGGGGCACGCACCCCCTCCCCTTGGGTCTGAATTGGACTAGGGAAGGGGGGCGGCGCCCCCCTTTCCTACTCCCTCTCCCTCTCCTTCCCCCTCTCTCCCTCTTTGTGGAATCCTACTAGGACTAGTAGTCCTAGTAGGACTCACCTTTTGGGGCGCGCCCTAGGGCCGGCTGGCCTCCCCCTTGATCATTTATATACGGGGGCAGGGGCACCCTAGAACACACAAGTTTCTCAACCAACCGTGTGCGGTGCCCCCCTCCACAGCTACACACCTCGATCATACCATCGTAGTGCTTAGGCGAAGCCCTGCACCGGTAACATCATCATCACCGTCGCGACACCGTCGTGATGACAGAACTTACCCTCGTCCTCAAATGGATCAAGAGCACGAGGGACATCATCGAGCTAAACGTGTGCTGAAAGCGGAGGTGTCGTGCGTTTGGTACTTGATCGGTTGGATCACGAAGAAGTTCGACTACATCAACCGCGTTATTGAAACGCTTCCGCTTTCGGTCTACGAGGGTACGTGGACACACTCTCCCATCTCATTGCTATGCATCACCTAGATAGATCTTGCATGATCATAGGCATTTCTTTGAAATTACTGAAGGAAATATACCCTAGAGGCAATAATAAAGTTATTATTTATTTCCTTATATCATGATAAATGTTTATTATTCATGCCAGAATTGTATTAACCGGAAACATAATACATGTGTGAATACATAGACAAACATAGTGTCACTAGTATGCCTCTACTTGACTAGCTCATTGATCAAAGATGGTTGTGTTTCCTAACCATAGACATGAGTTGTCATTTGATTAACGTGATCACATCATTAGGAGAATGATGTGATTGACTTGACCCATTCCGTTAGCTTAGCACTTGATCATTTAGTATGTTGTTATTGCTTTCTTCATGACTTATACATGTTCCTATGACTATGAGATTATGCAACTCTTGTTTACTGGAGGAACACTTTGTGTGCTACCAAACGTCACAACGTAACTGGGTGATTATAAAGGAGCTCTATAGGTGTCTCCGAAGATACATGTTGAGTTGGCGTATTTCGATATTAGGATTTGTCACTCTGATTGTCGGAGAGGTATCTCTGGGCCCTCTCGGTAATGCACGTCTCTATAAGCCTTGCAAGCAATGTAGCTAATGAGTTAGTTACGGGATGATGCATTACGTAATGAGTAAAAAGACTTGCCGGTAACGAGATTGAACTAGGTATTGAGATACCGACGATCAAATATCGGGCAAGTAACATACCAATGACAAAGGGAACAACGTATGTTGTTATGCGGTTTGATCGATAAAGATCTTCGTAGAATATGTAGGAGCCAATATGAGCATCCAGGTTCCGCTATTGGTTATTGACCGGAGACGTGTCTCGATCATGTCTACATAGTTCTCAAACCCGTAGGGTCCGTACGCTTAAAGTTCGATGACGGTTATATTATGAGTTTATGTATTTTGATGTACCGAAGGTAGTTCGGAGTCCCGGATGAGATTGGGGACATGACGAGGAGTCTCGAAATGGTCGAGGCGTAAAGATCGATATATTAGACGACTATATTCGGACTTTGGAAAGGTTCCGAGTGATTTGTGTATTTTTTGGAGTACCAGAGAGTTACGGGAATTTGCCGGGGAGTATATGGGCCTTATTGGGCCATACGGAAATAGAGGAGAAAGGCCAAAAGGAAGGAGGCGCGCAGCCCCCCTCTGGTCCGAATTGGACAAGGGGAGCAACCCCTTTTTCCTTCTTCCTCTCCCCCTCTTTCCTTCTCTCCTACTCCAAAAAGGGAAGGAGGAGTCCTACTCCCGGTGGGAGTAGGACTCCTCCCTTGGCGCGCCCTCCTCCTAGGCCGGCCGCCTCCCCCCTTGCTCCTTTATATACGGGGGCAGGGGGGCACCCCATAGACACAACAATTGATCATTGATCTCTTAGCCGTGTGTGGTGCCCCCCTCCACCATATTCCACCTCGATAATATCTTAGTGGTGCTTAGGTGAAGCCCTGCGTCGGTAGAACATCATCATCGTCACCACGCCATCATGCTAAGGGAACTCTCCCTCAAAGCTCGGCTAGATCGGAGTTCGAGGGACGTCATCGAGCTGAAGTCCGATGACGGTTATATTATGAGTTTATGTATTTTGATGTACCGAAGGTAGTTCGGAGTCCCGGGTGAAATCGGGGACATGACGAAGAGTCACGAAATGGTCGAGATGTAAAGATCGATATATTGGACGACTATATTCGGACTTTGGAAAGGTTCCGAGTGATTTCGGTATTTTTCGGAGTACCGAAGAGTTACGGGAATTCGCCGGGGAGTATATGGGCCTTATTGGGCCATACAAAAATAGAGGAGAAAGGCTAAAAGGATGGAGGTGCGCAGCCCCCCTCTGGTCCGAATTGGACAAGTGGTGCAGCCCCTTTTTCCTTCTTCCTCTCCCCCTCTTTCCTTCTCTCCTACTCCAACAAGGGAAGGACGAGTCCTACTCCCTATGGGAGTAGGACTCCCCCCTTGGAGCGCCCTCCTCCTAGGCCGGCTGCATCCCCCCTTGCTCCTTTATATACGGGGGCACGGGGGCACCCCATAGACACAACAATTGATCATTGATCTCTTAGCCATGTGCGGTGCCCCTTTCCACCATATTCCACCTCGATAATATCGTAGCGGTGCTTAGGTGAAGCTCTGCGTTGGTAGAACATCATCATCGTCACCACGCTGTCGTGCTGACGGAATTCTCCCTCAAAGCTCGGCTGGATCGGAGTTCGTGGGACGTCATCAAGCTGAACGTGTGCTGAACTCGGAGGTGCCGTACATTCGGTACTTGGATCGGTCGCATCATGAAGACGTACAACTACATCAACTGCGTTGTGCTAACGCTTCCGCTTTCGGTCTATGAGGGTACGTGGACAACACTCTCCCCTCTCGTTGCTATGCATCACCATGATCTTGCGTGTGCATAGGAATTATTTTGAAATTACTACGTTCCCCAACAGTGGCATCCGAGCCAGGTTTTATGCGTAGATGTTATATGCACGAGTAGAACACAAGTGAGTTGTGGGCGATACAAGTCATACTGCTTACCAGCATGTCATACTTTGGTTCGGCGGTATTGTTGGATGAAGCGGCCCGGACCGACATTACGCGTACGCTTACGCGAGACTGGTTTTACCGCCGTGCTTTGCACACAGGTGACTAGCGGGTGTCAGTTTCTCCAACTTTAGTTGAACCGAGTGTGACTACGCCCGGTCCTTGAGAAGGTTAAAACAACACTAACTTGACGAACTATCATTGTGGTTTTGATGCGTAGGTAAGAACGGTTCTTTCTCAAGCCCATAGCAGCCACGTAAAACTTGCAACAACAAAGTAGAGGACGTATAACTTGTTTTTGCAGGGCATGTTGTGATGTGATATGGTCAAGACATAACGATATATAAGTTGTTGTATGAGATGATCATGTTTTGTTGAAGTTATCGGCAACTGGCAGAAGCCTTATGGTTGTCTCTTTATTGCATAAGATGGAAGCGCCAAATAATTGCTTTACTTTATCGCTATGCGATAGCAATAGTTGCAAGAGCAATAGTTGGCGAGACGACCATGTGACGATACATTGATATAGATCAAGATGATGGACATCATGGTGTCGTGCCAATGACGATAGAGATCATGACGGTACTTTGGAGATGGAGATCGAAGGCGCAAGATGATCATGGCCATATCATGTCACATACCTTGATTGCATATGATGTTTATCTTTTATACATCTTATTTTGCTTAGTTCGACGGTAGCTTTATAAGATGATCTCTCACTAAATTTCAAGGTATAAGTGTTCTCGTTGAGTATGCACTGTTGCAAAAGTTCTTCGTGCTGAGACACCACGTGATGATCGGGTGTGATAGGCTCTACATTCAAATACAATGGGTGCAAAACAGTTGCACACGCGGAATACTCGGGTTAAACTTGACGAGCCTAGCATATACAGATATGGCCTCGGAACACTGAGACCGAAAGGTCGATCGTGAATCATATAGTAGATATGATCAACATAGTGATGTTCACCATTGAAAACTACTCCATCTCACGTGATGATCGGACATGGTTTAGTTGATTTGGACCATGTGATCACTTAGATGATTAGAGGGATGTCTATCTAAGTGGGAGTTCTTAAGTAATATGATTAATTAAACTTTAATTTATCATGAACTTACTCCTGGTAGTATTTTGCAAACAATGTTGTAGATCAATAGCTCGCGTTGTTGCTTCCCTATGTTTTATATGTGTTAGAGAAAAGTAAGTTGAAAGATGATAGTAGCAATGATGCAGATTGGATCCATGATCTGAGGATTATCCTCATTGCTGCACAGAAGAATTATGTCCTTGATGCACCGCTAGGTGACAGACCTTTTGTAGGAGCAGATGCAGACGTTGTGAACGTTTGGCTAGCTCAATATGATGACTACTTGATAGTTTAGTGCACCATTCTTAACAGCTTAGAATCGGGACTTCAAAGACGTTTTGAACGTCATGGACCATATGAGATGTTCCAGGAGTTGAAGTTAATATTTCAAGCAAATACCCGAGTTGAGAGATATGAAGTCTCCAACAAGTTCTATAGCTAAAAGATGGAGGAGAAGTACTCAACTAGTGAGAATGTGCTCAGATTGTCTGGGTACTACAATTGCTTGAATCAAGTGGGAGTTAATCTTCCAGATAAGATAGTGATTGACAGAGTTCTCTAGTCACCATCACCAAGTTGCTAGAACTTCGTGATGAACTATAGTATGCAAGGGATGACGAAAACGATTCCCGAGCTCTTCGTGATGTTCAAATCGATGAAGGTAGAAATCAAGAAAGAGCATCAAGTGTTGATGATTGACAAGAACACTAGTTTCAAGAAAAGGGCAAAGGGAAAGAAAGGGAACTTCAAGTAGAATGACAAGCAAGTTGTCACTCCCGTGAAGAAGCCCAAAGCTGGACCAAAGCCTGAAACTGAGTGCTTCTATTGCAAAGGAAATGATCACTGGAAGCAGAAATTCCCTGAATATTTGGTGAATAAGAAGGATGGCAAAGTGAACAAGGGTATATTTGTTATACAGGTTATTGATGTGTGCCTTACTAGTGTTTATAGTGGCCCTTGGGTATTTGATACTTGTTCGGCTGCTAAAAATTAGTAACTCGAAACAGGAGTTACATAATAAATAGAGACTAGTTGAGGGGAAGTGACGATGAGTGTTGGAAGTAGTTCCAAGATTGATATGATCATCATCACACACTCCCTATACTTTCGGGATTAGTGTTAAACCTAAATAAATGTTATTTAGCGTTTGCGTTGAGCATAAATATGATTTGATCATGTTTATTGCAATACGGTTATTCATTTAAAGTCAGAGAATAATTGTTGTTCTGTTAAAATGAATAAAACCTTCGATGGTCATACACCCAATGAAAATAGTTTGTTGGATCTCGATCGTAGTGATACACATATTCATAATATTGATGCCAAAAGATGCAAAGTTAATAATGATAGTGCAACTTATTTGTGGCACTGCCATTTAGGTCATACCGGTGTAAAGCGCATGAAGAAACTCCATAAAGATGGATTTTCGGAATCACTTGGTTATGAATCATTTGATGCTTGCGAACCATGCCTTTTGGGCAAGATGACTAAAACTCCATTCTCCGTTACAGTGGAACGAGCTACTGACTTGTTGGAAATAATACATACTGATGTATGCAGACCAATGATTATTAAGGCTCGTGGTGGGTATGATTATTTTCTGACCTTCACAAATGATTTGAGCATATATGAGTATATCTAATTAATGAAGCACAAGTCTGAAACATTTGAAAAGTTCAAAGAATTTCAAAGTAAAGTGGAAAATCATCGTAACAAGAAAATAAAGTTTCTGCGATTTGATCACGAAGATGAATATTGAGTTACGAGTTTGGTCTTCAATTAAAACAATGTGGAATAGTTTCACAAACTAATGCCACCTGGAACACCACAGCGTAATGGTGTGTCCGAACATCGTAACCACACTTTATTAGATATGGTGCGATCTATGATGTCTCTTATCGATTTACCATTATCATTTTGGGGTTATGCATTAAAGACAGCTGCATTCACTTTAAATAGGGCACCATCAAAATCCGTTGAGATGACGCCTTATGAACTGTGGTTTGGAAAGAAACCAAAGTTGTTGTTTTTAAAATTTTGGGGCTGCGATGCTTATGTGAAAAAGATTCAACCTGATAAGCTCTAACCCAAATCGGAGAAGTGCGTCTTCATAGAATACCCAAAGGAAACTAGTGGGTACACCTTCTATCACAGATCCGAAGGCAAGATACTCATTGCTAAGAATGGATCCTTTCTAGAGAAGAAGTTTCTCTTGAAAGAAGTGAGTGGGAGGAAAGTAGAACTTGATAAGGTAATTGTACCTTCTCCTGAATTGGAAAGTAGTTCATCACAGAAATCAGTTCCAGTGATGCCTACACCGATTAGTGAGGAAGTTAATGATGATGATCATGAAACTTCGGATCAAGTTAGTACAGAACCTCGTTGGTCTTCCAGAGTATGGTCCGCACCAGAGTGGTACGGTAATCCTGTTCTGAAAGTCATGTTACTAGACCATGATAAACCTACGAACTATGAGCAAGCGATGATGAGCCCAGATTCCGCGAAATGGCTGGAGGCCATGAAATCTGAGATAGGATCCATGTATGAGAACAAAGTGTGGACTTTGGTGAACTTGCCCGATGATCGGAAAGCCATAGAAAACAAAGGGATCTTCAAGAGGAAGACGGACGTTGATAGTGGTGTTACTATCTACAAAGCTAGACTTGTCAAAAAAGGTTTTTGACAAAGTTCAAGATGTTTACTACGATGAGTTTTTCCTCACTCGTATCGATGCTTAAGTCTGTCCGAATCATGTTAGCAATTGCCACATTTTATGAAATTTGGAAAACTACATTCCTTAATGGATTTATTAAAGAAGAAATTGTATATGATGCAACCAGAAGGTTTTGTCAATCCTAAAGGTGCTAACAATGTGTGCAAACTCCAGTGATTCATCTATGGACTGGTGCGAGCATCTCGGAGTTGGAATATATGCTTTGATGAGTTGATCAAAGCATATGGTTTTATACATACTTTTGGAGAAGCATGTATTTATAAGAAAGTGAGTGGGAGCACTACAACATTTCTGATAAGTATATGTGAATAACATATTATTGATCAGAAATAATGTAGAATTTTCTAGAAAGCATAAAGGAGTATTTGAAAAGAGTTTTTCAAAGAAAGACCTCGGTGAAGCTGCTTACACATTGATCATCAAGATCTATAGAGATAGATCAAGACGCTTGATAAGATTTTTTTCAATGAGTACATACCTTGATAAGATTTTGAAGTAATTCAAACTGGAACAGTCAAAGAATGAGTTCTTGCCTGTGTTGCAAGGTGTGAAGTTGAGTAAGACTCAAAGTCCGACCACGGCAGAAAATAGAAAGAGAATGAAAAGTCATTCCCTACGCCTCGGTCATAGGTTCTATAAAGTATGCTATGCTGTGTACCAGACCTATTGTATACCATGCTCTGAGTTTGGAAAGGGAGTAAAATTTTGATCTAGGAGTAGATCACTGGACAGCGGTCAAGAATATCCTTAGTGAGGACTAAGGAAATATTTCTTGATTATGGAGGTGAAAAAAGAGCTCGTCGTAAAACTTACATCGATGCAAGCTTTTTACACCGATCCAGATGACTCTAAGTCTCAATCTGGATACATATTGAAAGTGGGAGCAATTAGCTAGAGTAGCTCCGTGCAGAGCATTGTAGACATAGAATATTTGCAAAATACATACGGCTCTGAATGTGACAGACCCGTTGACTAAACTTCTCTCACGAGCAAAACATGATCATACCTTAGTACTCTTTGGGTGTTAATCACATAGCGATGTGATCTAGATTATTGACTCTAGTAAACCCTTTGGGTGTTGCTCACATGACGATGTGAACTATGGGTGTTAATCACATGCAGATGTGAATATTAGTGTTAAATCACATGGTGATGTGAACTAGATTATTGACTCTAGTGCAAGTGGGATACTGAAGGAAATATGCCCTAGAGGCAATAATAAAGTTATTATTTATTTCCTTATATCATGATAAATATTTATTATTCATGCTAGAATTGTATTAACCGGAAACATAATACATGTGTGAATACATAGACAAACATAGTGTCACTAGTATGCCTCTACTTGACTAGCTCGTTGATCAAAGATGGTTGTGTTTCCTAACCATAGACATGAGTTGTCATTTGATTAACGGGATCACATCATTAGGAGACTGATGTGATTGACTTGACCCATTCTGTTATCTTAGCACTTGATCGTTTAGTATGTTGCTATTGCTTTCTTCATGACCTATACATGTTCCTATGACTATGCAATTATGCAACTCCCGTTTACCGGAGGAACACTTTGTGTGCTACCAAACGTCACAACTTAACTGGGTGATTATAAAGGAGCTCTACAGGTGTCTCCGAAGGTACATGTTGAGTTGGTGTATTTCGAGATTAGAATTTGTCACTCCGATTGTCGGAGAGGTATCTTTGGGCCCTCTCGGTAACGCACGTCACTATAAGCCTTGCAAGCAATGTAGCTAATGAGTTAGTTACGGGATGATGCATTACGTAACGAGTAAAGAGACTTGCCGGTAACGAGATTGAACTAGGTATTCAGATACCGACGATCAAATATCGGGCAAGTAACATACCGATGACAAAGGGAACAATGTATGTTGTTATGCGGTTTGATTGATAAAGATCTTCGTAGAATATGTAGGAGCCAATATGAGCATCCAGGTTCCGCTATTGGTTATTGACCGGAGACGTGTCTCGATCATGTCTACATAGTTCTCAAACCCGTAGGGTCCGTACGCTTAAAGTTCGATGATGGTTATATTATGAGTTTATGTATTTTGATGTACCGAAGGTAGTTCGGAGTCCCGGATGAGATTGGGGACATGACGAGGAGTCTCGAAATGGTCGAGGCGTAAAGATCGATATATTAGACGACTATATTCGGACTTTGGAAAGGTTCTGAGTGATTTGTGTATTTTTTGGAGTACCAGAGAGTTACGGGAATTTGCCGGGGAGTATATGGGCCTTATTGGGCCATACGGAAATAGAGGAGAAAGGCCAAAAGGAAGGAGGCGCGCAGCCCCCCTCTGGTCCGAATTGGACAAGGGGAGCAACCCCTTTTTCCTTCTTCCTCTCCCCCTCTTTCCTTCTCTCCTACTCCAACAAGGGAAGGAGGAGTCCTACTCCCGGTGGGAGTAGGACTCCTCCCTTGGCGCGCCCTCCTCCTAGGCCGGCCGCCTCCCCCCTTGCTCCTTTATATACGGGGGCAGGGGGCACCCCATAGACACAACAATTGATCATTGATCTCTTAGCCGTGTGTGGTGCCCCCCTCCACCATATTCCACCTCGATAATATCTTAGTGGTGCTTAGGTGAAGCCCTGCGTCGGTAGAACATCATCATCGTCACCACACCATCGTGCTAAGGGAACTCTCCCTCAAAGCTCGGCTAGATCGGAGTTCGAGGGACGTCATCGAGCTGAATGTGTGCTGAACTCGGAGGTACCGTACGTTCGGTACTTGGATCGGTCAGATCGTGAATACGTACGACTACATCAACTGCGTTGTGCTAACGCTTCCTCTTTCGGTCTACGAGGGTATGTGGACAACACTCTCCCCTCTCGTTGCTATGCATCACCATGATCTTGCGTGTGCATAGGAAATTTTTTGAAATTACTACGTTCCCCAACAATTACCACGTTCCCCAACAGTGGCATCAGAGCTAGGTCTGTGCGTATATGTTATATGCACGAGTAGAACACAAAGAGTTGTGGGCGATAATAGTCATACTGCTTACCACCAACGTCTTACTTTGGTTCGGCGGTATTGTTGGATAAAGCAGCCCGAACCGACATTACAAGACAGCGTTCATGAGACTGGTTCTACCGATGTGCTTTTGCACAAAGGTGGCTGGCGGGTGTCTGTTTCTCCAACTTTAGTTGAATCGAGTTTGACTATGGTCAGTCCTTCTTGAAGGTTAAAACAGCACACTTGACGAACAATTGTTGTGGTTTTGATGCATAGGTAAGAACGGTTCTTGCTAGAAGACCGTAGTAGCCAGGTAAAACTTGCAACAACAAAGTAGAGGACGTCTAACTTGTTTTTGCAGGGCTTTCTGCGATGTGATATGGTCAAGGCATGATGTGATATAATTTGTTGTATGAGATGATCATGTTTTGTAACAAAGTTATCGGAAACTGGCAGGAGCCATACGATTGTCGCTTTATTGTATGATATGCTATCGCCATGTAATTGTTTTACTTTATCACTAAGCGGTAGCGATTGTCGTAGTAACAATAGTTGGCGAGACGACAACGATGCTACGATGGAGATCAAGGTGTCGCGCCGGTGACGATGGAAATCATGACGATGCTTCGGTGATGGAGATCATGAGCACAAGATGATGATGGCTATATCCTGTCACATATTTTGATTGCATGTGATGTTTATCTTTTATGCATCTTATTTGGCTTAGTACGGCGGTAGCACTATAAGATGATCCCTTACTAAATTTTAAGGTCTAAGTGTTCTACCTAAGTATGCACCATTGCTATAGTTTGTCGTGCTGAGACACCATGTGATGATCGGGTGTGGTAAGCTCTACTTTCACATACAACGGGTGCAAGCTAGTTTTGCACACGCAGAATACTCGGGTTAAACTTGACGAGTGATACGTCTCCAATGTATCTATAATTTATGAAGCATTCATGCTATTTTATTATTTGTTTTGAATGATTACGGCTTTATTATACACCTTTATATTACTTTTGGGAATAACCTACTAACCGGAGGCCCAGCCCATATTGTTGTTTTATTGCCTGTTTCAGTATTTCGAAGAAAAGGAATATCAAACAGAGTCCAAACGGAATGAAACCTTCGGCAACATGATTTTTTGGAAGAATATCACCCAGGAGACTTGGAGTTCACGTCAGAAGACCCTCGAGGAGGCCACGAGCTAGGAGGGCACCCCCCTATTGGGCGCGCCCCCTGTCTCGTGGGCCCCTCGAGCACCCCCCGGCCGACTTCTTTCGCCTATATAAGCCTACGTACCCTAAAAACATCGAATATCAAGATAGATCGGGAGTTCCGCCGCCGCAAGCCTCTGTAGCCAACAAAAACCTCTCGGGAGCCCGTTCCGGCACCCTGTCAGAGGGGGATCCCATCACCGGTGGCCATCTTCATCATCCAGGCGCTCTCCATGATAAGGAGGGAGTAGTTCACCCTCGAGGCTGAGGGTATGTACCAGTAGCTATGTGTTTGATCTCTCTCTCTCGTGTTCTCTCTCGTGTTCCCTCTATGGCACGATCTTGATGTATCCCGAGCTTTGCTATTATAGTTGGATCTTATGATGTTTCTCCCCCTCTACTCTCTTGTGATGAATTGAGTTTCCCTCTTGAAGTTATCTTATCAGATTGAGTCTTTTGTTTGAGAACACTTGATGTATGTCTTGTCATGTTTATCTGTGGTGACAATGGGATATCACGTGCCACTTGATGTATGTTTTGGTGACCAACTTGCGGGTTCCACCCATGAACCTATGCATAGGGGTTGGCACATGTTTTCTTGACTCTTCGGTAGAAACTTTGGGGCACTCTTTGAAGTACTTTGTGTTGGTTGGATGAATCTGAGATTGTGTGATGCATATCGTATAATCAATGCCGGCGGATACTTGAGGTGACAATGGAGTATCTAGGTGACATTAGGGTTTTGGTTGATTTGTGTCTTAAGGTGTTATTCTAGTACGAAGTTTTTAATAGATCGATCCGAAAGAATAACTTTGAGGTGGTTTCGTACCCTACCATAATCTCTATGCTTGTTCTCCGCTATTAGTGGCTTTGGAGTGACTCTTTGTTGCATGTTGAGGGATTGTTATATGATCTATCTATGTTATTATTGTTGAGAGAACTTGCACTAGTGAAAGTATGAACCCTAGGCCTTGTTTCCTATCATTGCAATACCGTTTACGCTCACTTTTATCATTAGTTACCTTGCTGTTTTTATATTTTCAGATTACAAATACCTTTATCTCCCATCCATATCGCACTTGTATCACCATCGCCGAACTAGTGCACCTATACAATTTACCATTGTATTGGGTGTGTTGGGGACACAATAGACTCTTTGTTATTTTGTTGCAGGGTTGTTTGAGAGAGACCATCTTCATCCTACGCCTCCTACGGATTGATAAACCTTAGGTCATCCACTTCAGGGAAATTTGCTACTGTCCTACAAACCTGTGCACTTGCAGGCCCAACAACGTCTATAAGAAGAAGGTTGTGTAGTAGATATCAAGCTCTTTTCTGGCGCCGTTGCAAGGGAGGTGAGTGCTTGAAGGTATATCTTTAGATCTTGCAATCGAATCTTTTTGTTTCTTGTTTTATCACTAGTTTAGTTTATAAAAGAAAACTACAAAAAAATGGAGTTAAGTTTGTCTCATACGCTTCGTCTTTTTAATATCTTTCGTGACTATGATGGAAAGGAAAATTGTGCTCAAGTGCTAGAAGAAGAATGCATTAACATGCTTGGTACTAAATCTTTGAATGATGAGCATGATTTCAATGTTGTTAGTATGAACTCTTTGAATATCCATAGTACTAATGATGATTGCTCTAGTCATGATGAAAATATCTCTCATAAGCATGTCAACTTTTGTGGAGTGCATGTTCGCATGAACACACCAAATAGAGAAGATATATATTGCAAGAGGCATAAGTATTTAGAAACTAAGATGTTGCAAGAAAAGTTAAATGGGAGTGCTGAAAATTTATATTTCCTTTGTCGTACTTGTGAACTATGCAATGAATGTGGTCATCTACATCTCCTATGCAAATTATTTCATGATCGAATCGTGTCCAAGAATTGTGATGATTTGATTTCCCTTGCACATTATAATGAACTTAGTTTGCTTTTGGGTTATGAAGAGTTGAAACGTTTAACTAAGGATCTTCCAGATTTTGCCCTTAAGAAATTCCTTGATATTGATCTAGAAAAGATTTATTTGTTTTGTGCGGAGAATTGCATTGAAAATCCTTATATTGCCAATTACCTAAAGAAAAGAAAGCAAATAGAAGATGATGAGAATACTAATGAAAGGGAAGAGACTTCCCAATATCCTCCTATTATTTCTTATGATGAATCAGGTAATGAGGAGGAGCTTTTTATTCAACCAATCTCATCAATAAGGAGCTCAAAGAGGAAGGTTGAACCCACACATAATGTGAAGAAGAAAAATAAAAGAAGTAGCAACAAAGGTACAAAGGTATCCCTCCCAAATGATGTTGCTCCTACTACTCATTGTGATGATGATAATTGCTTTACTATTGGTGGTATCCATATTTTTAACGATGAGAGTGATTATGCTTATGATATGGAAAGGCCCAAGCTTGGGCAAGCTATGTTTGATGAGTATGAAATACTTGAGAATATATTTGCTGAAATTAATGTTTGTCCCAAGCTTGGGGATGCTACACTTAGTGAAGATGATATTTTTAGCATCCCAAGTTTTGATATGGAAAGTTGTTATGATGATAGCATGTCTCCTACCTATGATGATTATATTGATGAAAGTGGGTTCAGAAGAGTGTCAACTCTAGGAAGTAGTGATCCCACTATTTTGGAGGATGTTGAATTTTATTGTGATGAATATGAAAGTGGATTTGGAAGAGTGTCAACTTTATTTAGTGATTCCACTATCTTGGGAGAGGTTTTAATCGATTATGATGAGAACGAAGTTGCTACTTATGATGATTATTGTGATGAAACTTATGCTATAAAAAGTAGTGATGATTATATTTACAAATCTTGTCATGATTATGATTACCCTTTTTCTGAACATTACTCTTTTAATGTGGAAACAATTTTTAGTGTTCATGTCTCTTATGATACTCCCACTATTCCGAATGAGAAGAATTTTGCTTATGTGGAGAGTAGTAAATTTTCTATGCTTGTAGATCATGAAAAGAATGCTTTAGGTGCTGGTTATATTGTTTAATTCATTCATGATGATACTTCAAATTATTATGAGGGAGGAACATATGCTTGTAGGAATTGCAATAGTGTCAAGTTTCCTCTCTATGTGTTGAAATTTTTGAAGCTATGCTTGTTTTACCTTCCTATGCTAGTTGATTATTGTTCCCATAAGTTGTTTGCTCACAAAATCCCTATGCATAGGAAGTGGGTTAGTCTTAAATGTGCTAGTCATATGCTTCATGATGCTCCCGTTATGTTTCAATTCTTATCTTTTATGTGAGCATCATTGCCATCATCATGCCTAGCTAAAAAGGCATTAAAGAAAAGCACTTGTTGGGAGACAACCCAATATTTATCCTTACTGTTTTTGTGTATCCACATGATTATGCTACTGTATTAATCATGTTTTATAGTTTTTGTTTCAGTAAAGTGCCAAGTAGGACCTTTGGGAAGACTTGGGTGAAGTCTTTATGATCTTGCTGTGAAAAACAGAAACTTTAGCGCTCGCGAAATTAGCTTCCATTTTTTACTGGAGAGTGATTTTAGGTTTATTCTTTTTGAACATGATTAATAGACAAATTACTCAGGTCCAGCAATTTATTTCAGAATTTTTTGAGTTCCATAAGTATACGTTTGATACAGATTACTACACACTGTTCTGTTTTTGACAGATTCTGTTTTCATTGTGTTGTTTGCTTATTTTGATGCACCTATGGCTAGTATTAAGTGGTACGAACCATAGAGAAGTTGTAATACAGTAGGTCTAACACAAGTATAAATAAAGAATGAGTTCATTACAGTACCTATGTGGTGATTTATTTTCTTATACTAACGGAGCTTACAAGTTTTGTTTTGAGTTTTGTGTGGTTGAAGTTTTCAAGTTTTGGGTAATGATTCGATGGACTATGGAATAAGGAGTGGCAAGAGCCTAAGCTTGAGGATGTCCAATGCACCCCAAGGTAATATTCAAGGACAACCAAGAGCCTAAGCTTGGGGATGCCCCGGAAGGCATCCCCTCTTTCGTCTTCGTTCATCGGTAACTTTACTTGGAGCTATTTTTTTTGCCACATGATATGTGTTTTGCTTGGAGCGTCATTTTATTTTGTTAGTATTTGCTTTATGTTATTTATAATAATGTTTTGCATCTTTATTTTCAATAAAAATGTCAAGTATAGCCTTTACCATGCTTATTTTGCTTGTATACATGTTGCTGTTTGAAAACAGAAAGTTTACCGCTGTTGCAAAAATTCCCTAGAAAAGTCAGAGAATGATCTAATGTTTAATCTTCTTGCATAATGAGATATGATAAATCTTCTACAGCGTAGTATTTTTCTCATAATTTTTGGAGTTCGGGAAGTATTGATACTCTTGCATTCTTTACAGACTGTACTGTTTTGGCAGATTCCTATTATGTTTGCATATGTTTGCTTGTTTAATGATTGTATTTGAGGATAGGAGTATTAAATATGCAGAGTCATTTAGTATGCAATGTTGAATAATAATTTTAGTGATTTGTTACAGTAGAAAATGATAAGGTTTTTCATTGGTTTATACTAACCTATCTCACGAGTTTTTGTTGAGTTTGTTGTGAATGAAGCTTTTTGATACAAAGAGAAACCATGATATGAGAGGAATTAAGGAGACATAAAAGCTCAAGCTTGGGGATGCCCAAGGCACCCCAAGATAATATTTCAAGAAGTCTCAAGCATCTAAGCTTGGGGATGCCCCGGTAGGCATCCCATCTTTCTTCTTCAACAATCATCGGTTAGTGTCGGTTGAGCCTAAGTTTTTGCTTCTTCACATGAGTTGTGCTATCCTTGCATTGTCATTTATTTTGCTTTGCTTGCTGTTTGAATAAAATACCAAGATCTGAAATCCTTTAATGAGAGAGAGTCTTTGCATAGTTATATAATTATTTAGCTACTCATTGATCTTCACTTATATCTTTTTGGAGTAGTTTGTCATTTACTCGTGTGCTTCACTTATATCCTATGAGTAAATTGTTAAATGAGTTGATTGTCATAAATCTGAAAATTATATATGTTTCATTTGCTTATCCCATGGGGAGTAATGACTTCACATCTAAGAAGTAGAGGTTGTAAATTTATTGAAGGTTAGCAAGCATTGTATTGGTTATTTGAACTATTCATGAAAGAATATTGAAGGAAGAGAGATTTCACATATAAATATATTATCATAGACATACTTTATAATTGTGAGCACTCATTATGTATGACATGCTAAAGAGTTGATGTTGGACAAGGAAGACAACGTAATGGGTTATGTTTTCTCACATCTCAATTAAAGTATATTGTCATGGATCATTCAAACATGTTGAGCTTGCCTTTCCCCCTCATGCTAGCCAAAAATTCCTAGCACCAAGTAGAGATACTACTTGTGCTTCCAAATATCCTTAAACCCAGTTTTGCCATGAGAGTCCACCATATCTACCTATGGATTGAGTAAGATCCTTCAAGTAAGTTGTCATCGGTGCAAGCAATAAAAATTGCTCTCTAAATATGCATGACTTATTAGTGTGGAGAAAATAAGCTTTCTACGATCTTGTTATGGAAGCAATAAAAGCAACGGACTGCATAATAAAGGTCCATATACAAGGGGCAATATAAAGTGACGTTCTTTCGCATTAAGATTTTGTGTATCCAACCCTAAAAGCGCATGACAACCTCTGCTTCCCTCTGTGAAGGGCCTATCTTTTACTTTATGTCTTGTACTTTATGCAAGAGTCAAGGTGATCTTCACCTTTCCCTTTTTCATTTTATCCTTTGGCAAGCACTTTGTGTTAGGGTGATCCTGATATATATATCCAATTGAATGTACGTTAGCATGAACTATTATTGTTGACATCACCCAAAGGTGAATACGTTTGGAGGCAACATTATAAGACCCTATCTTTCTCTGTGTCTGATTAAAACTTCATAACCACAAGTATTGCGTGAGTGTTAGCAATTGTAGAAGACTATATGATAGTTGAGTATGTGGAGTTTGCTATTCCTGAAAATAAGATGAATTGCAATTTTTTGAAGACTAAGAATGAAGTTTGCTAGTTTTCAAGAAAGTTTATGGTCTATGCTTTAACATGTGAATTGATTGTTACTTGTTCGTGAGAAGTTTTATGAGATGAACTACTGTTATGACATATAATCATGCTAGAAAAGGTGAATGAAATTATCATTGATCAAACTTGTGCACCTTCTAGCATTCACACTTCATAAATTCTTTCTTTATCATTTACCTACTCGAGGACAAGTAGGAATTAAGCTTGCGGATGCTGATACGTCTCCAACGTATCTATAATTTATGACGCATGCATGCTATTTTATTATCTGTTTTGAATGATTACGTGCTTTATTATACACCTTTATATTACTTTTGGGACTAACCTACTAACTGGAGGCCCAGCCCATATTGCTGTTTTATTGCCTGTTTCAGTATTTTGAAGAAAAGGAATATCAAACGGAGTCCAAACGGAATGAAACCTTCGGCAACATGATTTTTTGGAAGAATATCACCCAGGAGACTTGGAGTTCACGTCAGAAGACCCTCGAGGAGGCCACAAGATAGGAGGGCACGCCCCACCCCCTACTGGGTGCGCCCCCTGTCTCGTGGGCCCCTCGAGCACCCCTCGACCGACTTCTTTCGCCTATATAATCCTACGTACCCTAAAAACATCGAATATCAAGATAGATTGGGAGTCCCGCCGCCGCAAGCCTCTGTAGCCACCAAAAACCTCCCGGGGACCTGTTCCGTTACCCTGTCGGAGGGGGATCCCATCACCGGTGGCCATCTTCATCATCCCGGCGCTCTCCATGATAAGGAGGGAGTAGTTCACCCTCGAGGCTGAGGGTATGTACCAGTAGCTATGTGTTTGCTCTCTCTCTCTCTCTCTCTCTCGTGTTCTCTCTCGTGTTCCCTCTATGGCATGATCTTGATGTATCCCGAGCTTTGCTATTATAGTTGGATCTTATGATGTTTCTCCCCCTCTACTCTCTTGTGATGAATTGAGTTTCCCTCTTGAAGTTATCTTATCGGATTGAGTCTTTTGTTTGAGAACACTTGATGTATGTCTTGTCGTGTTTATCTATGGTGACAATGGGATATCACGTGCCACTTGATGTATGTTTTGGTGACCAACTTGCGGGTTCCGCCCATGAACCTATGCATAGGGGTTGGCACCCATTTTCTTGACTCTCCGGTAGAAACTTTGGGGCACTCTTTGAAGTACTTTGTGTTGGTTGGATGAATCTGAGATTGTGTGATGCATATCGCATAATCATGCCCACCGATACTTGAGGTGACAATGGAGTATCTAGGTGACATTAGGGTTTTGGTTGATTTGTGTCTTAAGGTGTTATTCTAGTACGAACTTTTTAATAGATCGATCCGAAATAATCACTTTGAGGTGGTTTCATACCCTACCATAATCTCTATGTTTGTTCTCCGCTATTAGTGGCTTTGGAGTGACTCTTTGTTGCATGTTGAGGGATTGTTATATGATCTATCAATGTTATTATTGTTGAGAGAACTTGCACTAGTGAAAGTATGAACCCTAGGCCTTGTTTCCTATCATTGCAATACCGTTTACGCTCACTTTTATCATTAGTTACCTTGCTGTTTTTATATTTTTAGATTACAAATACCTTTATCTCCCATCCATATTGCACTTGTATCACCATCTCTTCACCGAACTAGTGCACCTATACAATTTACCATTGTATTGGGTGTGTTGGGGACACAAGAGACTCTTTGTTATTTGGTTGCAGGGTTGTTTGAGAGAGACCATCTTCATCCTACACCTCCTACGGATTGATAAACCTTAGGTCATCCACTTGAGGGAAATTTGCTACTGTCCTACAAACCTGTGCACTTGCAGGCCCAACAACGTCTACAAGAAGAAGGTTGTGTAGTAGACATCAACGAGCCTAGCATATGCAGATATGGCCTCGGAACACTGAGACCGAAAGGTCGAACATGAATCATATAGTAGATATTATCAACATAGTGATGTTCACCATTGAAAACTACTCCATCTCACATGATGATCGGACATGGTTTAGTTGATTTGGATCACGTGATCATTTAGATGACTAGAGGGATGTCTATCTAAGTGGGAGTTCTTAAGTAATATGATTAATTGAACTTTAATTTATCATGAACTTAGTCCTGATAGTAATTTGCAAATTATGTTGTAGATCAATAGCTTGCGATGTAGCTTCCTGTTTATTTTTGATATGTTCCTAGAGAAAAATAAGTTTAAATATGATAGTAGCAATGATACGGACTGGGTCCGTGATCTGGGGTTTATCCTCATTGCTGCACAGAAGAATTATGTCCTTGATGCACCGCTAGGTGACAGACCTATTGCAGGAGCAGATGTAGACGTTATGAACGTTTGGCTAGCTCAATATGATGACTGCATGATAGTTTAGTGCACCATGCTTTACGGCTTAGAACCGGAACTTCAAAAACGTTTTGAATGCCATGGAGCATATGAGATGTTCCAAGAGCTGAAATTGGTATTTTAGACTCATGTCCGTGTCAAGAGGCATGAGACCTTTCCTACTCCCTCTCCCTCTCCTTCCTTCCCCCTCTCTCCCTCTTGGTAGAATCCTACTAGGACTAGTAGTCCTAGTAGGACTCCCCTTTTGGGGCGCGCCCTAGGGGCCGGCTGGCCTCCCCCTTGCTCCTTTATATACGGGGGCAGGGGGCACCCTAGAACACACAAGTTTCAATCCAAACCATGTGCGGTGCCCCCTCCACAGTTACACACCTCGATCATACCATCGTAGTGCTTAGGCGAAGCCCTGCGCCGGTAACATCAGCATCACCTTCGCCACGCCGTCGTGATGAAGGAACTCACCCTCGTCCTCAACTGGATCAAGAGCACGAGGGACATCATCGAGCTAAACCTGTGTTGAACGCGGAGGTGTTGTGCGTTCGGTACTTGATCGGTTGGATCGTGAAGAAGTTCGACTACATTAACCTTGTTATTGAAACGCTTCCGCTTTCGTTCTACGAGGGTACGTGGACACACTCTCCCCTCTCGTTGCTATGCATCACCTAGATAGATCTTGTGTGATCGTAGGAATTTTTTGAAATTACCCTGTTCCCCAACAATAGAACTACAAAAAAAGAAAAATAGAAAGAGAAAAGGAAACAACAGCACACCCCCCCACTGGGCCAACCGGCCCAGCTGGACACCAGACCGGCCTGGTCGGCCCAGCCCCAGGCCAATAACCCCCCTCCAGGGGGCACCGAAAACCCTAACCCCCACCCCACGATCCCCACTGCACCCTCCCTCCCCCCGCGCACAATCAGGATCGAGAGCGCCCCAGCGCTCGCCGCCCCGTCACTCCCGGCCTCCTCGCGCCACCGTCCGCAGCATCGTACTCATCACTGCGCCGTCCCCGACCTGAAGGAAATATGCCCTAGAGGCAATAATAAAGTTTTTATTTACATTTCCTAATATCATGATAAATGTTTATTATTCATGCTAGAATTGTATTAACCGGAAACTTAGTACATGTGAGAATACATAGACAAACAGAGTGTCACTAGTATGCCGCTAGTTGACTAGCTCGTTGAATCAAAGATGGTTAAGTTTCCCAGCCATAGACATGAGTTATCATTTGATTAACGTGGTCACATCATTAGAGAATTATGTGATTGACTTGACCCATTCCGTTAGCTTAGAACTTGATCGTTTAGTATGTTGCTATTGCTTTCTTCATGACTTATACATATTCCTATGACTATGAGATTATGCAACTCCCGAATACCAGAGGAACACTTTGTGTGCTACCAAACGTCACAATGTAACTCGGTGATTAAAAAGGTGCTCTACAGGTGTATCTGATGGTGTTTGTTAAGTTGGCATAGATCGAGATTAGGATTTGTCACTATGATTGTCATAGAGGTATCTCTGGGCCCTCTCGGTAATGCACATCACTATAAGCCTTGCAAGCCATGTGACTAATGAGTTAGTTATGGGATGATGCATTACGGAACGAGTAAAGAGACTTGTAGGTAACGAGATTGAACTAGGTATTGAGATACCCATGATCGAATCTCGAGCAAGTACCATATCGATGACAAAGGGAACAACGTATGTTGTTAGGCGGTTTGACCGATAAAGATCTTCGTAGAATATGTGGGAGCCAATATGAGCATCCAGGTTCCGCTATTGGTTATTGGCCGGAGACATGTCTCGGTCATGTCTACATAGTTCTCGAACCCGTAGGGTCCGCACGCTTAACGTTCGGTGACGATCGGTATTATGAGTTTATGTGTTTTGATGTACTGAAGGTAGTTCGGAGTCCCAGATATGATCACGGACATGCTGAGGAGTCTCCAAATGGTCGAGACATAAAGATCGATATATTGGATGACTATGTTTGGACATCGGAATGGTTCCGTGTGAGTTCGGGCATTTACCGGAGTACCGGGAGGTTACCGGAACCCCCTCGGGGAGTCAATGGGCCTTATTGGGACTTAGTGGAAAGGAGGAGGAGGCAGCCAAGGTAGGGGTGCCCCCCCCAAAGCCCAATCCGAATTGGGAGGGGGGCCGGGGGCCCTTTCCTTCTCTCCTTCTCCCCCTTCCTTCCCTCTCCTACTCCAACTAGGGAAGGGGGAATCCTACTCCCACCGGGAGTAGGACTCCCCCCTTGGGCACGCCTAGGAGGCTGGCCCTCTGCCCCTCCTCCATTCCATTATATACGGGGGAGGGGCACCCCATAGACACACAAGTTGATCATTGATCTCTTAGCCGTGTGCGGTGCCCCCCTCCACCATAATCCACCTCGATTATATCGTTATAGTGGTTAGGCGAAGCCTTGCATTGGTAGCGTCATCATCATCGTCATCTCGTCGTCGTGCTGACGAAGCTCTCCCTCAACACTCTGCTAGATCGTGAGTTTGTGGGACGTCACTGAGCTGAACGTGTGCAGATCGCGGAGGTGTCGTACGTTCGGTACTAGGATCAGTCGATCGTGAAGACGTACGACTACATCAACCGTGTTTTCACAATGCTTCCGCTTTCGGTCTACGAGGGTACATGGACAACACTCTCCCCTCTTGTTGCTATGCATCACCATGATCTTGCGTGTGCGTAGGAAATTTTTGAAATTACCACGTTCCCCAACAGTGGTATCCGAGCCAGGTTGATGCCTAGATGTTATATGCACGAGTAGAACACAAGTGAGTTGTGGGCGATAATAGTCATACTGCTTACCAGCGTGTCATACTTTGATTCGGCGGTATTGTTGGATGAAGCGGCCCAGACCGACATTACGCTACGCTTACGCGAGACTGGTTCTACCGACGTGCTTCGCACACAGGTGGCTGGCGGGTGTCAGTTTCTCCAACTTTAATTGAATCGAATGTGGCTATGCCCGGTCCTTGTTGAAGGTTAAAACAGCACATACTTGACGAAAAATCATTATGGTTTTAATGCGTAGGTAAGAATGGTTCTTGCTCATCCCGTAGTAGCCACGTAAAACTTGCAACAACAAAGTAGAGGACGTCTAACTTGTTTTTGCAGGGCATGTTGTGATGTGATATGGTCAAGACATGATGCTAAATTTTATTGTATGAGATGATCATGTTTTGTAACAGAGTTATCGACAACTGGCAGGAGCCATTTGGTTGTCGCTTTATTGAATGCAATGCAATCGCCCTGTAATTATTTTTACTTTATCACTAAGCGGTAGCAATAGTCGTAGAAACAATAGTTGGCAAGACGACAACAATATTACGATGGAGATCAAGGTGTCACGCCGGTGACGATGGTGATCATGACGGTGCTTTGGAGATGGAGATCAAAGGCACACGATGATGATGGCCATATCATATCACTTATATTGATTGCATGTGATGTTTATCTTTTATGCATCTTATTTTCCTTAGTTCGATGGTAGTATTATAAGATGATCTCTCACTAAATTTCAAGGTAAAAGTGTTCTCCCTGAGTATGCACCATTGCGAAAGTTCATCATGCCGAGACACCACGTGATGATCGGGTGTGATAAGCTCTACGTTCACATACAACGGGTGCAAGCCAGTTTTGCACACGCAGAATACTTGGGTTAAACTTGTCGAGCCTAGCATATGCAGATATGGCCTCGGAACACTAAGACCGAAAGGTCGAGCGTCAATCATATAGTAGATATGATCAACATAGTAATGTTCACCATTGAAAACTACTCCATCTCACGTGATGATCGGACATGGTTTAGTTGATTTGGATCACGTGATCACTTAGATAATTAGAGGGATGTCTATCTAAGTGGGAGTTCTTAAGTAATATGATTAATTGAACTTTAATTTATCATGAACTTAGTCCTGATAGTATTTTGCAAATTATGTTGTATATCAATAGCTCGCGTTGTTGCTTCCCTATGTTTTTATATGTGTTCCTAGAGAAAACTAAGTTGAAAGATGATAGTAGCAATGATGCAGAGTGGGTCCGTGATTTGAGGTTTATCCTCATTGCTGCATAGAAGAATTATGTCCTTAATGCACCGCTAAGTGACAGACCTATTGCAGGAGCAGATGCAGACGTTATGAACGTTTTGGCAAAGCTCAATATGATGACTACTTGATAGTTTAGTGCACCATGCTTTACGGCTTAGAACTGGGACTTCAAAAAAGTTTTTGAAACGTCATGGAGCATATGAGATGTTCCAAGAGCTGAAATTGGTATTTCAGACTCATGTCCATGTCAAGAGGTATGAGACTTCTAACAAGTACTTTGCCTAAAAGATGGAGGAGAATTGCTCAACTAGTACGCATGTGTTCAGATTGTCTGGGTACTACAATCGCTTGAATCAAGTGGGAGTAAATCTTCCAGATAAAATAGTGATTGACAGAGTTCTCTTGTCACCATCACCAAGTTACTGGAACTTCCTGATGAACTATAGTATGCAATGGATGACGAAAACAATTCCCGAGCTCTTCGTGATGCTGAAATCGACGAAGGTAGAAATCAAGAAAGAGCATCAAGTGTTGATGATTGACAAAACCACTAGTTTCAAGAAAAGGGCAAAGGGAAAGAAAGGGAACTTCAAGTAGAATGGCAAGCAAGTTGTCACTCCCGTGAAGAAGCCCAAAGCTGGACAAAAGCCTGGAACTGAGTGCTTCTACTGCAAAGGAAATGGTCAATGGAAGCGGAAATGCCCTGAATATTTGGTGGATAAGAAGGATGGCAAAGTGAACTAGGGTATATTTGATATACAGGTTATTGATGTGTACCTTACTAGTGTTTATAGTAGCCCCTTGGTATTTGATACTTGTTCGGTTGCTAAGATTAGTAACTCGAAACAGGAGTTACAGAATAAACAGAAACTAGTTGAGGGTGAAGTGACGATGTGTGTTGGAAGTGGTTCCAAGATTGATATGATCATCATCGCACACTCCCTATACTTTCGAGATTAGTGTTGAACCTAAATAAATGTTATTTGGTGTTTGTGTTGAGCATGAATAATGATTTGATCTTGTTTATTGCAAAACATTTATTCATTTAAAGTCAGAGAATAATTGTTGTTCTATTTACATGAATAAAACCTTCGATGGTCATACACCCAATGAAAATAGTTTGTTGGATCTCGATCGTAGTGATACACATATTCATAATATTGAAGCCAAAAGATGCAAAGTTAATAATGATAGTGCAACTTATTTGTGGCACTGCCGTTTAGGTCATATTGGTGTAAAGCGCATGAAGAAACTCCATGCTGATGGGCTTTTGGAATCACTTGATTATGAATCATTTGATGCTTGCGAACCATGCCTCATGGGCAAGATGACTAAAAACTCCGTTGTCTGGAACAATGGAGCGAGCTACTGACTTATTGGAAATAATACATACCGATGTATGCGGTCCGATGAGTGTTAAGGCTCGCGGCGGGTATCATTATTTTCTGAACTTCACAAATGATTTGAGCAAATATGGGTATATCTACTTGATGAAACATAAGTCTGAAACATTTGAAAAGTTCAAAGAATTTTAGAGTGAAGTGGAAAATCATCGTAACAAGAAAATAAAGTTTCTACGATCTGATCGTGGAGGAGAATATTTTGAGTTACGAGTTTGGCCTTCATTTAAAACAATGTGGAATAGTTTCGCAACTCACGCCACCCGGAACACCACAGCGTAATGGTGTGTCTGAATGTCGTAACTACACTTTATTAGATATGGTGCGATCTATTATGTCTCTTACTGATTTACCGTTATCGTTTTGAGGTTATGCTTTAGAGATGGTTGCATTCACGTTAAATAGGGCACCATCTAAATCCGTTGAGACGACGCCATATGAGTTGTGGTTTGGCAAGAAAGCAAAGTTGTCGTTTCTGAAAGTTTGGGGCTGTGATGCTTATGTGAAAAAGCTTCAACCTGGTAAGCTCGAACCCAAATCGGAGAAATGTGTCTTCATAGGATACCCAAAGGAAACTGTTGGGTACACCTTCTATCACAGATCCGGAGGCAAGACACGTTGCTAAAAATGAATCCTTTCTAGAGAAGGAGTTTCTCTCGGAAGAAGTGAGTGGGAGGAAAGTAGAACTTGATGAGGTAACTGTACATGCTCCCTTATTGGAAAGTAGTTCATCACAGAAATCAGTTCCTGTGATCCCTACACCAATTAGTGAGGAAGCTGATGATAATGATCATGGAACTTCAGATCAAGTTACTACCGAACCTCGAAGGTCAACCAGAATAAGATCCGCACCAGAGTGGTACGGTAATCCTGTTCTGGAAGTCATGTTACTTGACCATGACGAACCTATGAACTATGAGGAAGCGATGATGAGCCCAGATTCCGCATGAAATCTGGGGTGGGATCCATGTATGAGAACAACGTATGGACTTTGGTTGACTTGCCCGATGATCGGCAAGCCATCAAGAATAAATGGATCTTCAAGAAGAAGACTAACATTGATGGTAATATTACTGTCTACAAAGCTCGACTTGTTGCAAAAGGTTTTCGACAAGTTCAAGGAGTTGACTATGATGAGACCTTCTCACCCGTAGCAATGCTTAAGTCTGTCCGAATCATGTTAGCAACTGCTGCATTTTATGATTATGAAATTTGGCAAATGGATGTAAAGACTGCATTCCTGAATGGATTTCTGGAAGAAGAGTTGTATATGATGCAACCCGAAGGTTTTATTGATCCAAAGGATGCTAACAAAGTGTGCAAGCTCCAGCGATCCATTTATGGATTCGTGCAAGCCTCTCGGAGTTGGAATAAACGTTTTGATAGTGTGATAAAAGCATATGGTTTTATACAGACTTTTGGAGAAGCCTGTATTTACAAGAAAGTGAGTGGGAGCTCTGTAGCATTTCTAATATTATATGTGGGTGACATATTGTTGATTGGAAATAATATAGAATTTCTGGATAACATAAAGGGATACTTGAATAAGAGTTTTTCAATGAAAAACCTCGGTGAAGCTGCTTACATATTGGGCATCAAGATCTATAGAGATAGATCAAGACGCTTAATTGGACTTTCACAAAGCACATACCTTGGTAAAGTTTTTGAAGAAGTTCAAAATGGATCAGTCAAAGAAAGGGTTCTAGCCTGTATTACAAGGTGTAAAGTTGAGTAAGACTCAAAGCCCGAGCACAGCAGAAAATAGAAAGAGAATGGAAGTCATTCCCTATGCCACAGTCATAGGTTCTATAAAGTATGTTGTGTTGTGTACCAGACCTATTGTGTTCCCTGCCCTGAGTTTGGCAAGGGAGTACAATTTTGATCTAGGAGTAGATCACTGGACAGTGGTCAAGATTATCCTTAGTGATGACGAAGGAAATATTTCTCGATTATGGAGGTGATAAAAGAGCTCATCGTAAAGAGTTACATCGATGCAAGCTTTTACACCAATCCAGATGACTCTAAGTCTCAATCTGGATACATATTGAAAGTGGGAGCAATTAGCTAGAGTAGCTCCATGCAGAGCATTGTACACATAGAATATTTGCAAAATACATACGGCTCTGAATGTGACAGACCCGTTGAATAAACTTATCTCACAAGCAAAACATGATCACACCTTAAGTACTCTTTGGGTGTTAAATCACATAGCGATGTGAACTAGATTATTGACTCTAGTAAACCCTTTGGATGTTGGTCACATGATGATATGAACTATGGGTGTTAATCACATGGTGATGTTAACTATTGGTGTTAAATCACATGGCGATGTGAACTAGATTATTGACTCTAGTGCAAGTGGGAGACTGAAGGAAATATGCCCTAGAGGCAATAAGAAAGTTGTTATTTATATTTCCTTATATCATGATAAATGTTTATTATTCATGCTAGAATTGTATTAAACAGAAACTTAGTACATGTGTGAATACATAGACAAACAGAGTGTCACTAGTATGCCTCTACTTGACTAGCTCGTTGAATCAAAGATGGTTAAGTTTCCTAGCCATAGACATGAGTTATCATTTGATTAACGGGATCACATCATTAGAGAATGATGTGATTGACTTGACCCATTCCGTTAGCTTAGCACTTGATCGTTTAGTATGTTGCTATTGCTTTCTTCATGACTTATACATATTCCTATGACTATGAGATTATGCAACTCCCGAATACCAGAAGACCACTTTGTGTGCTACCAAACGTCACAATGTAACTGGGTGATTATAAAGGTGCTCTACAGGTGTCTCTGATGGTGTTTGTTGAGTTGGCATAGATTGAGATTAGGATTTGTCACTACGATTGTCGTAGAGGTATCTCTGGGCCCTCTCGTAATGCACATCACTATAAGCCTTGCAAGCAATGTGACTAATGATTTAGTTACAGGATGATGCATTACGGAACGAGTAAAGAGACTTGGCGGTAACGAGATTGAACTAGGTATTGAGATACCAACGATCGAATCTTGGGCAACTAACATACCGATGACAAAGGGAAAACCGTGCGTTGTTATGCGGTTTGACCGATAAAGATCTTCGTAGAATATGTGGGAGCCAATATGAGCATCCAGGTTCCGCTATTGGTTATTGGCCGGAGACATGTCTCGGTCATGTCTACATAGTTCTCGAACCCGTAGGGTCCGCACGCTTAACACTCGGTGATGATCAGTATTATGAGTTTATGTGTTTTGATGTACCGAAGGTAGTTCGGAGTCCCGGATATGATCACGGACATGATGAGGAGTCTCGAAATGGTCGAGACATAAAGATCGATATATTGGATGGCTATGTTTGGACATTGGGCCTTAGTGGAAAGGAGGAGGAGGCGGCCAAGGTGCCCCCCCAAGCCCAATCCGAATTGGGAGGGGGCCGGCCCCCCTTTCCTTCTCTCCTTCTCCCCCTTCCTTCCATCATGTACTCCAACTAGGGAAGGGGGAATCCTACTCCCACCGAGAGTAGGACTCCCCCTTGGGCGCGTCTAGGAGGCCGGCCCTCTCCCCCTCCTCCACTCCTTTATATACGGGGGAGGGGGCACCCCATAGACACACAAGTTGATCATTGATCTCTTAGCCGTGTGCGGTGCGCCCCTCCACCATAATCCACGTCGGTTATATCGTCATAGTGCTTAGGCAAAGCCCTGCGTCGGTAGCGTCATCATCACCGTCACCACGCCGTCGTGCTGACGAAGCTCTCCCTCGACACTCTATTGGATCGTGAGTTCATGGGACGTCATCGAGCTAAATGTGTGTAGATCGTGGAGGTGTCGTACGTTCAGTACTAGGATCGGTCGATCGTGAAGACGTACGACTACATCAACCACGTTGTCATAATGCTTCCGCTTTCGGTCTACGAGGGTACATGGACAACACTCTCCCCTCTTGTTGCTATGCATCACCATGATCTTGCGTGTGCATAGGAAATTTTTTAAATTGCCACGTTCCCCCACACGACCTCCTCCTCAACCGCGGCTCCATCGAGCCTCGCCGGCATTCCCCTGCACTGGCGGTGAGGCATCGCGCTCGCTCCTCCTCTTCCTCCTGCCGCTGCACCGGCCCGCGGGCTCTGCACCGCTCCAGCCGCGCCCCCGACCACGTCGCCGCGTTGTTCCGCCGCCCGCTCTCTACTCCGCTTGCACCCGATGCTCCATGCCCGCACCCCGCTCGCCGCCTTGCCTTGCGACATCACACTCGCACCGCTTCCCTCGCCTGCTGTTGTGCCCCGGCACGCCCTGCTGCACGCACTGGCCCGCCCCTGGCCACCGGCCCGTGCCTCCCCGCCACCATAGCTCGCCGCTCCGCTCCTGGCCGCCGGAGCCCTGGCCGCTGCTCCGGCCGGCCTCGTCACACCCTGTCTTCGCCTAGTGACTGGTTGCATGCGGCCTAGCCGCCGCCCCACCTTGGGTCACTAACCAGAAGGGCCCCCGTCCTCGCCAGATTTGCCTATGACAGCCGGGGCCCAGCCCCTTTTTTAGAACAAAAAGAAACAAAAAATATTTTTAAAAATAGTAAATAATTATTAAAATAATTAATTAATAAAATTAGTTAATTACCTTAATTAATCCTGTTAATTAACGTGCTAACTACCTGTTAGTTAAACTGTGTCAATAATAGCAGGACCCACATGTAAGATTGACCTAGTCAACAGACCGGTTCACTGTTGACATCATTATGATGTCATAACCTTGGTTTCCATTTAATTAAATGTGTTAATAAAAAATGATTTTAAAAACTTTAGAAATTAATAGAAAAATATATGTAACTCGGATGAAAAAGTATTATACATGAAAGTTGCTCAGAAAGGCGAGACGAATCCGAATACACATTGTGTTCATCCGCCACACGTCCCTAGCATGGCGAACATGGAACCGTTCCCCTCCGGTTCGTCTGTCTGAAAATACCTAACGCCGGGGATACTTTCCTGGTTGTTTTCTACCTTCACCGGTTTTACCTAGTATCGCTTAGAGCCCCCTAGCACTACTTGTTGTCCTGCCGTGCATCTGTGTTACACATGTGTGCTTTATATTTATTGTGTCTTCCCTCTCTTCTCTCTGATAGACCCTAAGACCGCTGCCGATGCCGATGTGATCGTCTACGTCACCGACGACCCTCCTTCCCTTTCAGCAGAGCTTCCAGGCAAGCAACCCCCCCCCCCGGTCATTTCGATATCTCCCATTCCATTCTCTCTCATGCTTGCATTAGATTTTGCTACTGTTATTGTTTACTCCTATTCTGATGCATAGCCTGCTTTTGTAACCGCTCATTGTACCTTACCTGCTTAGCATAGGTTGGATAGTGATCCATCAGTGACCCCCACATTGTCCTTGTTGCCCCTGCTTCATCATCGATGACTCTATCAACGTGATCGATGACTAGAGCCTGACACCTCACATCACATCACACCCCCTTTGCTGCTCGACTCTGCAGAGCTACTATCGAGTGCCAAGGGTGATACCTCGTAATGCACTCCTCTGTAGTGTAGCTATTCAGTCGTGGTCATCAAGGGTGATTCCTCCTTCACAACTCCCAATATGAGTCTCTCGTGCAACACCTTAAGTGTGAATCTCGAGGGTGATTCCTCATACGTTCACCTTGATGATTACATCTAGTGGAATCAGTCGAGGGTGATTCCTCGGATCCCCCTTTGATGTTATGGACACACGGTTACCTGAACTTTACTTGAGACCATTGTTGAAGTTGGGTCGGCCTTGACGGGTACCCACAAGTTGATGTGAAAGTTGGGTGGGCCCAGAGAGCACCTGTGAGATAATTACGAGGCACGGCCGGGCAGGCAGGCCAGCCTCGAGTGGGCTGGGCTAGCCCTTGCCGTATTTCCTCGAGACAGGGAAATGGGGTCACATTATCGTGAGTCTCTGCTCATCTCCCCGAGCCCTAATACACTAAGGTTTGGGTATTTGTTCTGAGTTGGCCAATGGCCTTTACGCACTAACCACCACGCGTGAATAGTTATGGGCCTAGGCGTCGTAGTATCAGTCGAAGCTTTGTCAGATGTCCAGTTCAGAATTACGGCACGGCTGGGCGGGCACCCTAGAGGAGGTGCCTAGGTCCGCCGTGTACGCAATGACCCAGAGTGCAATGGGCGATGGGCCCAAGACCCCGGAGTGCTTAGGATGTAGACCGGCGGGGACCTCTCTACTGAGCCTAGGTAGGGTTGCGATGTGTTGATCTTTCGAGGCCGGGCATTAACCCAGGAAAGTGTGTCCGACCAGAGTAATCAAGCGTGTTGGGTAACATGGTGCACCCCTGCAGGGAAGATTATCTATTAATAGTAGTGTCCACGGTAATGAACGTTCAGACTTATATCCTGATCTATTATAACTAGAAATGGATACTTGAGATATGTGATGGATATGTTGGCTCCGGGATTGCCTTCTCGTAGGGTGTCAAGGAAGGATCTCTGGGCGTTTATGTTACAACATGCTTGTTAAATACAAATTGTTATTCTTTACTCGTCTGAATGCTGCAAGATGCTTGGAGCTGCTTGAAGATGCTAGTCTTGATCATACGCATTTGCGTGTATGATTAGTGTACGATTGAATCGGGGGAATCACACCACCTTACTACTGAACTGGTTTACCAAAATGAGTTTCATATACAACATGGTAAACCTGTGATGTGTCTGCTTGTTTCTCTTTTAGAATGCAGACAAAATATTGGAGAAGAGTACCCCGTTTTGCAATGGTAAAGGAAGTAATGCAGATAAGGTTCAAGATAGTGAGACATCCCTGTTGGTCACTGTCGTGGTTCTAAGTCTGACAGTAGAATGGGGGGTAGGTATGGAGAGGCAAGATCCTAGCTATGGAGCAGTTGTACACACGAGTGTTTTACGAGTTCAGGCCCTTCTCGGAAGAAGTAACAGCCCTACGTCTCGGTGCCCGGAGGCGGTCGACTGGATTACGTGTGTGAAAAGTACAGGGGTGCGAACCCTTCTACCAGTGGAGGGGGTGGCTTATATAGAGGATGCCAGGACCCCAGCCAGCCCACGTAGCAGAGGGTTAAAGTACATTAAGGTCTGGCATTACTGGTAACGCCTTACATAAAGTGTCATCATGTCCATTAAGACTACTTAATTATAGACCGTTTGGATACAAAGTAGATCTTGAACTCCTGGTGGTCGAGTGAGTCTTCATGGTCGAGTGTCTTTGGGTTCGTCGAGTGTCTTCTAGCCGGTCGAGTGGAATCCCTCTTGGTCGACTGGAAGACGGCTTCTTCTAAGAGATGTCCTTGGGGAGGGTACCTTGGACAGGTCCGTAACCCTACCCTAGGTACATGACTTCATCACTAGCCCCCGACAGGATCGAGGTTTGAGTGAGGATGGAGTTGGCAATCTTTCCGACATGCTTTCTGGTACTGTAAAGGCGTTTTTGCTTTGGATCAATGACTTTTAAGTGAGGGTGTCAACTTTCTTCACTCGCCTTGATCCATTCTTTATATCGGTCGAGTGAACTTTATGAACTTGGAGATTTCCGAGCGATGGATTGCAGGAGATCTTCCGTCTGACAAGTTGCCCTATGGTTAGCGGATTTAGTGGGATCCGAATTTTGGGAAGCGCGCGAAGCGGAGAAGGCCGCGGTACTTGGACGGGATAAGGCAGGGACGCCTCGATCTCCGCACTGCCTTTTTCGCCACGTATCGCGTGTGCGACTGTTTCGGGATTTGACAGGATTGCCTGGGCCTACCCGTCAGCCACTCAGAAGTGACCCCATATAAGGAACCAGGCGGAGGTTTTCCGAACAGTGCCTCCTCATTTTCTCCTCCCTCGTCTCCAGATTCATCTGCTGCGCTCGCCAACTTCCCAGCGCCCCTGCTCCGTTCGGGCTTCATCGGCGACAATGGTGAAGGAGAATACGGCGGCTTTGGAGCGGGCGAAGAAGGCGACGGCGCAAGCGAAGGGGAGAGCGCCCAGTCGGGGTGGATCCTCGTCGCGGTCTCGCCTGCTGCAGGGTTGGATCCAAGGGGATTGGATCCGCTCGACCATCACCCAAAAGGACCTCGATGACCTAGCCAATGAGGGGCTGATCGAGCATGGAGCAGCGAGGCTTCCGGGAGCGGAGTGTCAACCGCAACCTCAGGAGGGTGAGTGCGTCCTCTTGGCGACTCATGTAGATCGAGGGTTTTCTCTGCCGCCGCATCTTTTCTTCCGAGGATTTCTGAATTTCTTCGGAGCTCAGCTCCACCATTTTACTCCAAATTCCATCGCCCATCTCTCCGCCTTTGTATCTTTGTGTGAGAATTTCTTGGGTTGTCGGCCGCATTGGGGCCTCTTCAAACATATATTCACTTGTCGTTCCCAGACGGTGAAAAAGGCCAGCCCCAACAATGAGAGAACCTAGGTGATCCAGATGTGTGGGGGTCTCGGGGTCCAGATGAGGAGTAAGAGCGCTTTCCCTGCTATGACCCTTCCCGAGTCGGTCAGAGGGTGGCAGTCGACCTGGTTCTACTGCCAAGACCGGTCGACGCCAAGGCAGTCGACCGGGCTCCCTCCCTTCTCTATGAGTCGAGTGAACAAACCCTCCTCTCTGAAAGTAGTTCCGGAGGAGAAGGCTCAGGTGAAAATGTTGATGGAGCAAGTAGTTCAGTTGATTCGTGACGGCGTGACCGGCATGGACCTTCTGGAGGTTTTCCTTCGGCGGCGCATTCAACCACTCCAGTACCGGGGCCACCCGATGTGGCTGTATTCTGGCACTGAAGACACCAGTCGGGTCCACCCAGAGGAGGTCGACGATGCTACATTGGAGAGGTGGATGACTGCCATCACGGGGAACAAGGACAACCCTCGTGGCGCTAGGAGGATCATTCCACTCGACCAATCTTATGAGGTGGATAAGGTACGACTATTTTCCTCCGACTGCTCTATCTATTCTGTTTCGTCGTAAATCAGTTGATTGACCTTTGTCTTGCTTGCTGTCTTTCAGGAAACCACTGAGTTGTATTCGATGCCCAACGGGGCGCAGGCATAGGCCGAAGAGGAGGAAGGAAGCGGAGGCGAAAGTCAAGAGGAGTGGGAGTCGGACGCCGATGAGGGTGAGGAAGATGCAGGTTCTGACGAAGAGTAAGAGGAGGAGGAGGAGGAGGAAGTTGCACCTCCTCGTTCTGAAAGGAGGTCCAAGCTCGCCCACGACCCTGCCGCTAATCGTGGCAAGGGAGTCGCGCCTGCTGGGCAGTCGACTAAACGTCCTCGGACAACTTCACCGGCGCCGACTGAAAAGGCGTCGAAGCAACCCCGAGCGGCCCCGTCAAAACCGGCGAAGGCCCTACCAAAGATGAGGATGGAGATTCCGACTGTCTCTGGGTAACGGTCATAATTCATGTTTTCCATTCTTGGTCGATTCAATCGCTGACCGACTGATATTTGCGAATCGCAGTGTTGCTACTTCCGAGACTTCAGCCAGGCATGAGGATCAAGAAATGGAAGATGCTACGACTTCTCAGCCTGGTATGATCTGCGCGGTTTCGCTTTCGGTCGATTGAATCTTTATTTTTGATTTTGAACTTTTTCTGCAGCTCCGCCTAACGTTGTCATCAATCTTCCTGACGATGACGACGAAGCGCCGCTGAGGCAGAGGAGGAGCAGGAAGGCGACTGTTGGCAAGGCTGCACAGGTTACGTCAGCACCTGGACCACAGATTCCCGAGGGGAGCAATGTTGCTCGGGCTATCGTGTCCTTTGCGGAGCCGTTGACGGTTGCCCGCCCTTCGTCGTCGAGTGCTGACCCGCCTTCTCTCTTCTCCACCTACCATGTCCCGGAGGACCAAGCAAGCGCTGCTAAGGAAGCCATATGCCAGGCCGGGATTATGATGGAGCAGGTGAAGGCGATCCGAACCGCCAGCCAAGCAGCTTATGACGCGAGCTCAGCTCTCCAGAGCAATGTCCAGGTTAGTTGAACACCGACTGGAAATCTTGATATTTGTCATGCACCCACTGGGTGTGTCAATTCTACAGTGGACTGATGGCAGTCGACTATAGTATTTGTGTCTTGAGATTTCTCGCTCTACTTGTTCCACTCGACCATGGTCTAGTGGAACAATGAAACTGGTGGGGGCACGCTGAGTGCACCCACTGGGTGTAGTCCCCGAGACCGTGGTCGATTGCTGGCAATCGGCTATGGTCTGAAAAATTCTCTCTTGTTTTTTTTGACAGTTAACTGCTTCCGGTCGACTGGTCGACTTTAAGTCTAGCTGATAGAACTAGTGGGGGCACGCTGAGTGCACCCACTAGGTGTAGTCCCCGAGACTACAGTTGAATGTTTAGATTCATCTGTAGTCTTAGAAATAGTACGATTTTTCCTTTAGTCACTCGGAAGTGATCTGTCGTTTGATGTTTGTCGACTGAACTTTCGCAGAAATCTTGTGACCTTGTTTCTCGTTATACCGAATTGGAGAACAAGTATATCCAGCTTGAGCTTGACCAAAAGCTTGTCCAAGAGAACTTCACGAAGGCGAAGGAGGAGGCAAAAGGTATGTTCGGTGAGAATCTTGACGACTGTCCTCGCCTCTTGCCTGTCTCCGAATCTGATCTTATTGTGATTTTCGCAGAAAAACTGAGGGATGCTCTGAAGAAGAAGGACCTTGACCTTGCCGAGGCGCAGAAAACGGCCGCAGACAAGACTAGGCTTGCAGAAGAGAAGTTGGCTTCCGTCAACAAACTTGAAGAAGAAAATACTAATCTGAAAGCTGCTCTTGACGTGGCCAACCAAGAAGTCACTCGACTGAAGAATGCCAATATGGTCCTGGACGACAAAGCTGGTGAACTGGCAGGAAAAAAGAATGACTTGGAGCTTTATCTAGGAGGACTCGCCAAAAAGCTATTCCTCATGCTCGAAGGTAACCTCTTATCTCTGATTGGTAGTTACTGACTGGCTGTAGGGGCGTTAGCTTATTCTTGAATCATGTCCACAGAATTCTGCCAAAACTTTGAAGAGGAGACTAGTCGAGTGGAGACTGGCCTGGATCCCATCAATTCTTCGGTGAAGGACGAAACTGCTATGAACGTGCTCCGCCTCGAGTCCTGCATTGCTGTAGTGGTTGATTACCTTGCAAGACTGAAGGCCGCTGTATCGTGCATCGACACATCGCTCTGGCCAGAAGAAACACTTCAGAACGACCTTGAGTCGCCGATGACTCGACTGAATGAGATTCCGAGTCGAGTGCGAGAGTGGAAGAAGTCTTCTGCCAGGTGCAGTGCTGACGTCGCTCTGTCCTTGGTCCGCGTCCACTGCAAAGAAGCGAGAGAAGACAAGCTGGTGTCTCTCAAGGTGGCCAACACTAGGAAGCATGACTTCTGTTCTTTCATGGAGACCTTCATCGCGGCTGCCACTCGGATCGCAGATGGGATCGACCTGGACGAGTTTGTTGCGCCTTCCAGCCCTCCGCATGAGGGGTAAAAAACTTTTATGCTCGATGATTTGAATTTGCCTCAGAATGCCGAGTGATTTTTCTAACCGCCAAACTTTAACAGGCTTGATGCCTGAGCACTTTTGGGTCCCTAGGACATTATCCGAACTTGATTTGCTGTTGAAATACGTTTGCTTCTTTCGGATAACCATCTTCTTTGGGTTGGAATATATGCTAGCATCTAAAATGCTCTTTTGCAGGTAGGAGTGAAGCACAAATTGCAGTCGACTTGTGCTCATCATGTTTGGGCGAGTGCTTGGTTGCAACCAAGCCTCCGAGTGAGAAGCTTGTTCTCCGCTCGGAAGGATTTAGAAACTTAGGCGAGCACTGAGCTGCAGCTAAGCCCCCGAGTGGGAGGTTTGCTCTCCACTCGGTAGGAATTTAGAAACTTAGGCGAGCACTGAGCTGCAGCTAAGCCCCCGAGTGGGAGGTTTGCTCTCCACTCGGCAGGATTTTTAGAAACTTAGGCGAGCACTGAGCTGCAGCTAAGCCCCCGAGTGGGAGGTTTGCTCTCCACTCGGCAGGATTTTAGAAACTTAGGCGAGCACTGAGCTGCAGCTAAGCCCCCG
>NC_041385.1:626681908-626715787 GCF_002162155.2 Triticum dicoccoides
GGTAGGATTTTAGAAACTTAGGCGAGCACTGAGCTGCAGCTAAGCCCCCGAGTGGGAGGTTTGCTCTCCACTCGGCAGGATTTTTAGAAACTTAGGCGAGCACTGGGCTGCAGCTAAGCCCCCGAGTGGGAGGTTTGCTCTCCACTCGGTAGGAATTTAGAAACTTAGGCGAGCACTGGGCTGCAGCTAAGCCCCCGAGTGGGAGGTTTGCTCTCCACTCGGCAGGATTTTAGAAACTTAGGCAAGCACTGGGCTGCAGCTAAGCCCCTGAGTGGGAGGTTTTCTCTCCACTCGGCAGGATTTTCGTGGCGCGGTTTTGGAGGAGAAGGTAGCAGTCGACCTACGCTTCGTCCTCCTTGCGGGGCGCACGTTGTGTTTGTGATGTAGCTCAGAAGGAGGAAGCGGGGATCGACCTGCGCCTCGTCCTTCTTGCGAAGCGTACAATGTCTTTTATTCTTAGGCGAACACAAGGTTGCAGCTAAGCCTCCGAGTGGAAGGCTGGCTCACCACTCGGTAGGATTTTCAAAAAACTTAGGCGAGCACTGGGCTGCAGCTAAGCCCCCGAGTGGAAGGCTGGCTCACCACTCGGTAGGATTTTGTTTACTTAGGCAAGTACTTGGACTGCAGCTAAGCCTCCGAGTTGGAGGCTGGCTCACCACTCGGTAGGATTTTGTTTTAACTTAGGCGAAACGGATTCGCAGCTAAGCCTCCGAGTGGAAGGCTGGCTTACCACTCGGTAGGATTTTTTACAAGCTTAGGCGAAACGGGTTCGCAGCTAAGCCACCCACTGGGTGACAGATTTATGAGAGCAAAAGCAATAACAATCACTAAGAAAATTATGAAACACTTGTCTTTGATGAATACACTATAGTAGTACTTTTATTACAACTCATCCGAGTGAAAAACTTAAGTATAGAAAGGGTGGAGTAAGTCCGCGTTCCATGCTCTGGGCTCGTCAATCTGGTGCTCGACATTGTAAAGGCGGTATGCCCCATTATGGAGAACTTTGGTGACGATGAAGGGACCTTCCCAAGTAGGAGCAAGCTTGTGTGGTTTCTGCTGATCCACTCGGAGAACTAAATCTCCCTCCTGGAAAGCTCGACTCTTCACATTTCTGGCACGGAAGCGACGCAAGTCCTGCTGGTAGATGGTCGATCGGATCAAGGCCATCTCTCTTTCTTCTTCTAGAAGGTCGACCGCGTCCTGTCGGGCTTGCTCTGCTTCAGCTTCGGTGTACAGTTCAACTCGGGGTGCGTTGTGAAGCAGGTCACTCGGCAAGACTGCTTCAGCTCCGTAGACCAAGAAGAACGGAGTCCTCCCAGTCGACCGGTTTGGCGTGGTCCTTAACCCCCAAAGTACTGATGGCTGCGTGCTTGAGGTCGCGCATCAGTCGGGGTTTCAACCCTTTGAGAATTAAGCCATTTGCACGTTCTGCTTGCCCATTCGACTTGGGGTGAGCGACCGAAGCATAGTCGACTCGTGTACCCTGAGATGTGCGGAAAGCTCTGAATTCTTCGGAGTCGAAATTTGACCCATTGTCTGTGATGATGCTGTGTGGAACTCCATATCTGAATACCAATTCCCTGATGAAGTTGACGGCGGTGCCGGCATCCAGATTCTTGATGGGTTTAGCCTTAATCCACTTAGTGAACTTGTCGACTGCTACCAAGACATGGGTGTAGCCATTTCTGCCTGTCCTCAGAGGTCCAACCATATCCAGTCCCCACACAGCAAAGGGCCAGACGAGTGGAATGGTTTTCAAGGTTGAGGCGGGTTTGTGTGACATATTGGAGTAAAATTGACATCCTTCACACTTGTCGACTATCTCTTTCGCCATCTCATTTGCTCTGGGCCAATAGAAACCAGCTCGGTATGCTTTAGCCACGATGGTCCGAGAAGACGCATGATGGCCGCAGGTCCCCGAGTGGATGTCATTGAGAATCATTCGACCTTCTTCTGGTGTTATGCATTTCTGGCTGACTCCAGTCGCACTTTCTCTGTATAACTGTCCCCTCATGACGGTGAAGGCTTTGGATTAGCGGACGATCTCCCGAGCCTCTTTTCTCGAGGAGCTCTTTTCTCAGAATATAGGCGATATAGGGCACTGTCCAATCGGGAGTGATGACCAAAACTTCCATGACCAAGTCGACCACAGCTGGGACCTCGACTTCAGTCAGATCGGTGGCGCTTTTTGGCTGCAGGACTTCCTCAGTGAAAGGATCTTCTTGAACCGACGGCGTGTGAACATGCTCCAAAAACACACCACTTGGAATGGCTTCCCTTTTGGAACCTATCTTCGCCAAGTCATCGGCTGCTTGATTTTTCAGTCGGGGAACATGATGGAGCTCTAATATCTCAAATTTCTTCTCCAGCTTTCTGACTGCATTGCAGTATCCAGTCATGGCCGGGCTTCTGACGTCCCACTCCTTCATCACTTGGTTGACCACTAAGTCTGAGTCGCCGTAGACCATGAGACGACGGACGCCGAGTGAAATGGCCATACGCAACCCGTACAAGAGTGCTTCGTATTCTACTTCATTGTTGGAGGAATCAAAGTGAATCTGGAGTACATATCTGAGCTTATCTCCTAGGGGGGAAACCAAGACCACTCCGGCACCGGAACCATTCAGCATTTTGGAGCCATCGAAGAACATAGTCCAGTGCTCCGAATGAACTTGGGTCGGTAACTGTAAGTGCATCTAGTGCCACCCCTAGTTGGTTTTGGAGTATTGACGACAAAGTTGGTTGAGGGACTAATGCGTTTGTGAGAATTGCAGGATAACGCAGGTAGTGTCCCTCATTGATTCGGTTTACCTACCGGAGATGACCCCTAAAAATGTATGAAGACATTGACGACAATGGTGGTATGAGAAGATATTCATATTGAAGACTATGACATGAGAAGACATTGCGTGAAGACTATGGAGCACGAAGACTGTGTGGTTTCGTTGTTTCCTTCTCTTCTTTGTTGAGTCATAGGAACCACCGTACTGTTAAGTGGGGTCCAAGTGAACTAAGTCAGAGTGACTGAAGTGATGCTCAACCCAAATCCTATGTCTTCGAGCGAAGACAATGAGAGAAAATCTTATCCAGAGTTGGATGAGTCAACTTTGCTTGTAGCCCAAGTAAAGTTGTCGTGTGTGTTTGAAATCTGACCGTTGGAACACGTGTTAGTTCCTTAGTGACCCAGGGTCATTTCGGACAAATCCGGTCGGGTTGCCTAGTGGCTATAAATAGCCCACCCCCTACACCATAAATTGGTGGCTTCTTAGAGTTAGTATACGACTTTTGTCATTTGAGAGCAACGCACCTCGAAGCATTTGAGAGAGAGAAATCCTTGCGAGGACAAAGCCCAAACACCCAGAGCCAAAGAGTGTTAGGCATCACTGAAGTCTTTCTGTCTGTGTGACCTGAAGACTTATTACACTTGAGGACTGTGTATCCTCCAGCTGGTTAGGCGTCTCGTTTTGAGCATCCAAGAGTCATTGTGGATTGCCGGGTGAACGGAGTCTGTGAAGGTTTGGAAGTCTACCTTGAAGACTTACCAGAGTGATTGGGCGAGGACTGGGTGTCCTTAGCTCAAGGGGAATAAGGTGAAGACACGGTCTTCTGAGTTGAATCTCAGCCTCCCTAACCAGACGTACAGTTGTCACAGCAACTGGAACTGGTCCAACAAATCATGTGTCTTCAACAAGCAACTGGTTCTATCTCTTCCCTCCTTTACCTTGAGTTTGTCTTCGTGAAGTCATTGCTTATCGTCTTATCTAATTGACTTCATTGCTTGACTACTATTGTTGATTGGATTCATACTATCTTCCATCCTGATCCTACTACCTAGCTGCTATTAATCTTCGAACGTTAATGCTATTGCATACTTGATTATGGCTTGCTTGTTGTAGTTTATCTTCCGCTGCATATCAATTAGGTTGTTTCTATTGTTTGTCTTCGAAACTTCCATGTTTTGAAGACTTTCATAAAAATCGCCTATTCACCCCCCTCTAGTCGATAACTAGCACTTTCAATTGGTATCAGAGCAAGGTACTCCCTTGTTCTGTGTGATTCGGTTTAACCACCTGGAGTTTAGCTATGTCGACTGCAGGGATAATCAAAGTCTCCGCTACTTGCCCCGTGTTCGATGGAACAGAATATCCCTACTGGAAGAATAAGATGCGCATGCATCTTGAAGCCATTGATGTCGACCTCTGGTATGTCGTCAAGAATGGCGTTCCCAAAACTGGTGAAGGTGTCACCCCTACTGATGTCAAGAAGTTCATTCACCTGGACTCGACTGCAAAGAACATCATCTGTGGTCATCTGACCAAAGGACAGTATGGCCGTGTGAGTGCTCTGGAAACATCAAAGCTAGTCTGGGACTGGCTGTCCAAGGTCAATGAAGGCGTATCTACACAGAGAGACCAGAGGATCAGTGTTCTTCGCAAAGAGAAACGACAATGAAAATGTCCAGCTCACGTTTGATCGCCTCACCGACATCACAAATGAACTTCAGGCTCTCGGCGCCACTGAGATCACCAAGCATGAAATTGTCAAGACACTGCTGAGATCACTTGACACCTCCTTTGACACCCTTGCCCTCATGATACAAGAACGTCCTGACTTCAAGACACTCGATCCGTCTGATATACTTGAGAGGCTCAACACACATGAGTTCCAGCTTTCTGAGAAAAGAGATATCTATGGCCCCAACTATGGCCGAACTCGTGCTTTGAAGGCAAAAGTTGTTTCCTCATCTGAAGAAGAAGAATCTGACTGCGGTTCTGACGATCCTGAAGACATTGGAAGGGAGGTTGCTATGCTTGTGAAGAAGTTCCAGAAATTCACCAAGAAGAAGGGCTTCAGAAAGTCTTCACGATCCAGTTCAAGAAATGATGAAGCTTTCACTCAAGACAACAAGAAGAGAACATGTCACAAGTGTAAGAAGCCTGGGCACTACATCTCTGAGTGTCCTCAGTGGGACAACGAGAAGAAGAAGAAGAAGAAGAGCAAGGAATATGACTCCGATGACAAGAAGAAGAAGAAATCTTCGAAGTCTTCTTCCAAGTCCTCATCAAGGTCTTCATCTCACAAGAAGAGCTCATCTAGCAAGGCTCATGCTTTTGTTGGCAAGGAAATGGATTCAGAGGAGGAGTCTGCGTCTGAGGAGGCAGACGTGGAATCTGAAGCTGAGTCCGACTCTGGCGTTGCAAGTCTGGCTCTGGCCACAGCCTACGTTGCAAAGTCCATCTTCAACACTGAAGACAATGACTCCCACACCAATGCTGATGATGACAAGGATGATCTTGCTCCCACCTACTGCTTCATGGCACGCGGTGCCAAGGTAAAATCGTGTGATGCTTACTTTCAAACATCAAGTGAAGATGACTCTGATTGTGAATCTAAACCCAGCTACAAAACACTTGCTAAAGTTGCTACTGAACAACAAAGGGCTATGGAACATATTCAAAAACTGTTAGACAAAAGCGATAACCTGTTGGACGCGGAAATGACACGTTCATAGTCCTTAGTTGAAGACATAAAAAATCTTCATGCTAAGTATCAAGAACTTGAAAGTCTTCATGAGACGCTCTCAACCACTTATGAAAAGCTCTCCTATGATTATCTTCAAAGGAAGCAAGAGCTTGAGAACTTGAAAGTGACTCATGAAGATCTTCAAAAAGAGAATGAGTCATTTCGCGCTCAACAGATCAGTCTCGCTCAGGAAGAATTTGAACCACCATGCTTAAAATGCATTGAGCGTGATAACGCTACCTCTATTGCTGAATGTTCCACTGCTGCTACTGTTGCTCTATCTTCAACTACTGATGTGGTAACTAACCCCTCTTCTGAGGATACCACTACTATTGCTGATGAAAATGCTAGGTTGAAGACATTGCTTAAAACAGGGATGTATAAAAGTCTGAAAGGGCATCGGACACTTTGTGATGTCCTCAAAAAGCAGATTCTGAACCGAAACCCTAGGAAAGAGGGTGTTGGGTTCGAGAGGAAAATGAATGCTGATGGTTCCTACTGGAAGCCTGAGCAGTATCCCAAAACCACATGGGTTGCTGCAAAGGAACCTTCAGTGGATCCATCTACTTTATCTGGATTTACCTGTGCTAATCCTATTATCATTGATGAATCATTTGATGCAAACTATAAACTGTTCAAAAATCAGAATGGTGAAGTGTTTGCCAGGTATATTGGTACTAACTGCAGGAATGGACCTCCTATGAAGAAGATCTGGGTTCCCAAAAGCTGCCTTGAGAATCTTCCAGTGAATGTCATCATGACACCACCAGGGAAGAAGACAAACCCCAGACCAAAGGCATCATATGGTCCAACGGCTACTTACGAACACAGGACTCACTTGAGTCACCCTAACGCCAATGTTTTGCAGGGAAATCATACTCAGACTCATGAATATGAGCGTGTGTCTTCAAATCGCTATGTTCACAGAACTAAGAACTTTTCTGCTTATTCACATGAGTATCATTCATCTCCTGCAAGGCTATATGCTAGGGCTTCAAAGCCGAAATTCTCAGATGCTGCACTTAGACTCATTGCTTCTAAGACACCCCTGAAAATGTGGGTGGTGAAGAAGAATTAACTCTCTCTTGCAGAATGTGGTCTCCAGCCAGCAATCAATGGCGTCCGATATAATTGCTGGGGACCTAAAACATAAAGGGACGCATGATAAAATGACTTACTATATATTCCACATATGAATCACTTACCTGTCATACTGTGTGCTAACTTTCATCTATGTTGTGATAATCCAAGTGTGCATCAAATGCTTATGCTTCACAACATACATTGTGAAGCCTATCCCTCTAACTGCACTGTAGGGTACACCAAAAGCTTCAGAATGGATTATTGACAGCGGATGCACTAATCATATGACTGGCGATCAAAGTCTTCTCATGGACTCAACCTTACGTCCATAAGACAAGAGTCAAATCACATTTGCTGACACTGGTAAAGGCAAAGTATTGGGTCTAGGTAGAGTTGCAATCTCAAAGGATCAACACATGGATAAAGTGATGCTTGTTGAATCCCTTGGATTCAACTTAATGTCTGTCTCAATGCTTTGTGACTTAAACATGATTGTGATATTTGGAAAATATCGTTGCCTTGTACTAATGGAATCTGACAAATCTCTAGTCTTTGAAGGGTATAGGAAAGGTGATCTATACATGGTAGATTTCTCCGCAGGTCCACAGCTTGCCGTATGTCTTCTGGCAAAAGCTTCAGAATGCTGGCTCTGGCATCGAAGGCTGGGGCACGCTGGCATGAGGAACTTGCACACTCTCGTCAAAAAGAAGCATGTCATAGGCATCGAAGGTGTCAAGTTCAAGAAGGATCATCTGTGTGGTGCCTGCGAAGCTGGAAAGATGACAAGGGCCAAGCATCCTTCAAAGACAATCATGACAACATCTCAACCCTTCAAGCTGCTGCACATGGACTTATTTGGACCTACCCACTACTCCACCCTCACAACAACGGCGTGTCTCTATGGCTTCGTCATTGTTGATGACTACTCAAGATACACATGGGTGCACATAATTCTCTACAAGACTGAAGTACAAGATGTCTTCAGACGATTCGCCAATCGAGCAATGAACAACTATGGCGTCAAGATCAAGCATATCAGAAGTGATAACGGCACTGAATTCAAGAACACCGGCCTTGATCTTTATCTGGATACAATGGGAATCACTCATGAATTTTCTGCTCCATACACACCACAGCAAAATGGCATTGTTGAGCGCAAAAACAGAACCCTTATTGAGATGGCTCGAACAATGCTTGACGAGTACAAGACACCAAGAAAGTTCTGGCCTGAAGCCATTGATACAGCTTGTCGCATCATCAACCGTGTCTACATCCATAAGCTTCTGGGCAAAACATCCTATGAGCTCCTCATTGGCAAGAAGCCAAATGTCAGCTACTTCACAGTCTTTGGTGCTAGATGTTGGATCAAGGATCCCCATCACAAGTCAAAATTTGAACCCAAAGCTCACGAAGGCTTCGTGCTTAGCTATGGAAAGGATTCACACTCTTACAGAGTCTTCAACCTCTTCCACTACAAAATCGTTGAAACAGTGGATGTGCGATTTGATGAAACCAATGGTTCACAAAGAGAAATTCTGCCAAGTACACTTGATGAAGCTCCTTCCTGTGAATCTATCAAGTTGATGGGAACTGGTGAGATCATGCCCTCTGAAGCACAGCCTGAAGAGGAACTTATCATCTCTGCACCAAACCAACCTGAAGACAATGCTCAGACCGAAGACAATACTTCCAATGATGACAATGATCAGCATGAGCAAGGTCTTCGTCCAGTTCATCCTCGTGTTGCAAATGAAGTACAAATTGAGAAGATAATTGACAGCATCAATGCGCCTGGTCCGCTTACTCGCTCAAGAGCAACACAGCTAGCAAATTTCTGTGGGCATTTTTCATTTGTGTCAATATCAGAACCCAAGAAAGTTGCTGAAGCTTTTATGGAACCTGAATGGATTCAAGCCATGCAAGAAGAACTTCAATAGTTCAAGCTGAATAATGTTTGGGAACTTGTCAAGCGACCTGACCCTCGCAAGCATAACATTATTGGAACAAAGTGGATATATCGAAACAAGCAAGATGAGCATGGTCAAGTCGTCAGAAACAAAGCACGTCTTGTGGCTCAAGGATATACTCAAGTTGAAGGAATTGACTTTGATGAAACATTTGCTCCTGTTGCTAGGCTTGAAGCTATTCGCATACTGCTAGCCTATGCTAATCATCACAACATCTTGCAATATCAAATGGATGTAAAGAGTGCATTTCTCAATGGCAAGATTGAAGAAGAAGTATATGTTGCACAACCACCTGGCTTTGAAGATCCAAAACATCCTGATATGGTGTACAAACTGAACAAAGCACTGTATGGCCTCAAACAAGCTCCTCGTGCCTGGTATGATACAATCAAAGACTTCCTGAAGAGCAAAGGCTTCAAACCTGGATCCCTCGATCCCACTCTCTTCACGAAGACATATGATGGTGAACTGTTTGTGTGCCAAATATATGTTGATGACATAATCTTCGGCTGCACCAACCAGAAGTACAGTGATGAGTTTGGATTTATGATGCAAGAGCAATATCAGATGTCCATGATGGGTGAGCTGAAGTTCTTCCTTGGTCTTAAAATCTGTCAACAAAGAAATGGCATCTTCATATCTCAAGAAAAATATCTCAAAGATTGCCTGAAGAAGTTCGGCATGCAAGATTGCAAAGGTTACACGACGCCAATGCCAGCCAAACATCATCTTGGTCCCGACGACAATGGTAAAGAGTTCGATCAAAAGGTATACCGCTCCATGATTAGTTCTTTACTTTACCTATGTGCATCTAGGCCAGATATTATGCTTAGTGTTTGCATGTGTGCTCGATTCCAAGCGGCACCAAAGGAATCGCATCACTTAGCAGTGAAGCGAATTCTTAGATATTTGGCTTACACCCCAACACTCAAATTATGGTATCCAAAGGGCTCAAGGTTTGATCTGGTTGGATTCTCGGATGCTGATTATGCTGGTGACAAGGTGGATCGCAAGTCAACATCAAGCACATGTCATTTTCTTGGTCGATCACTTGTCTATTGGTCTTCAAAGAAGCAGAACTGTGTATCACACTCAACTGCTGAATCTGAATACATTGCTACTGGATCTTGTTGTGCTCAGCTTCTGTGGATGAAGCAAACTCTGAAGGACTATGGCATCGATCTGAAGCAAGTCCCTCTCTTCTGCGACAACGAAAGTGCCATCAAGATTGCCAACAATCCAGTCCAGCACTCGAAGACAAAGCACATTGAAATACGTCATCACTTTCTCGGAGATCATGTTATGAAGAAAGATATAGATATCATGCACGTCAACACTAAAGAGCAACTGGCAGATATCTTCACAAAGCCCTTGGATGAGAAAAGGTTTTGCAAGTTACGGTGTGAGCTAAATATCTTGGAATCCTCTAATGTCCTGTGATCAGGCACACATCCTAACACTTATGCATGTTGATGACTTAGATGTGCAACACACAAAGTAATGTATATCTTCAATCAATGAAGACTTACACTCTGAGTGTGAATACATTAACATGGAATTTGACTTCGGAGCGCCACGATAATTGTGTGCCGTGTCTGGGTCTAATACTTCCTATACGGTGGGTAACGCCACCACCAAATTTCTCTGTTTGAAGTGTTTCACTCATGGCGTTATTTTGCAAAGACTTCACATTTGGTTTGTCTTCAGTTTCTATTTATCTTCATGATTTGCTGCGCTATGATGAGTTGATTGCATATATATATATACTAGCATTCTATCCTCTACAGCATTCACTTATAGCTATGTCTTCAAGTTGAATCTTTTGAACTAAGTGAATGTGATCGGACCCCAATCTCTCTATGCTTACTATCTCAAACTCTATCTGTCCAAATCATATGCATTCTATTGAAATTGTCGAATGTCTTCTCTGCATCCTTGTCAGCAGAAGACACAGAGACAAAACATCAAGTCCTATTTAAACGAATCATCTAAATTGTCGATATCCGGAGAAGCCGGAACGAACATCCGACATACTTGGCGGGCGTGGGAACGTGGGACAATTCTAAGTATGTTGCATGCTTGCCACGTACCCCTCAGATGTGAACCGCCAGGGGCACCAGCGTAATTGCGCTGTGTCTCTCACCTACTTATAAATACTTGTCCCCTGCGGTAAAGAAATCCTTCTTCCACCTCTCCACCTCCGTCGAAACCCTAGCGCCACCGCTAGCTCGCGACGACGCCGGCGACGAAGCGCTTAGCTGCCGCGACTTCTCCGACGACCGTCCTCACGCCGGCCGCGGACATCGTCCTCTCCGCCGCCGCCGTAGGTGTCCTCCATCGCCAAGTTAGGGCATGGTGGACTAAACTGCTCGGTCTCCTATTCTTCCCATCTAGCAGTTCTTCGTGCGGTAATTATAACTCTATTTTTACCACCTTTTTGATCTTCATAGATTCATCCTACTTACCGAAAGTGGTTTCTGCCTACTCAATGTTAGATCTATTCTATCTGCATCTCATAATGCCTAGTCTATTCACTTAGATTTCCTATCTAGTTTGATTCCTCACTTGTACTTATTCACGGATTGGTACAAATCTGGAACCAACTCACCACATATAAGTGAATGTCTTCGCATCATGAGGTCAATGTCTTCAAACTGATTTATCTTCAAAATCTTCTGAGAATGCATATGACCTCTTCCCCTTCCCTCGCATCTCTAATGCTGTCACAGGTACATGTCCGTGGGAGAATGCCTTGGTTCTCATAGTCTGCATTCGTATGCAGAATACTTACAGCATCATATCAATTCTCCTGAAGCCAGTTCCTGATTGACCAACAAGCGTAAATCTCTGAAGCCTCTGAACGTATTGAAGCCATTCAGCTTGAAGTTCATGGTTGCAGAAAAATCCGCAAGGAAGGGTGGCAGACAGCGTCGTGGGGGAACTTCGAAGGATCTGCCTGAGGATCTGGCAGAAATGTATAAAACAGATCATGAAGAAGATTACAATCAGCGCAAGACTCGAATCCAATGGATTCGACGCTATTGGGCTGAACAGTGGTACAAGTACAAGTTCGTCACCCAGGAGTACACAGAGAAAAATGCTATCAAGAGCCCTTGGGGTGATATTCTCTATCGAGGCCTTCCCCCCAAGAACAAAGCTGAAGCAATTGCGCAAGAATTCTATCCTTGCATGGTCCGTGGGCCACAGCCTGAAGAAGCCGACCCATCATCATTGCTCTGGTGTCGCGACGACAATCTCTTCAAGCGCAACTTCTAGTTTGCTATGTCTTCAGCAAAGGAAAACAAGAAGTCATGGGGATTAGACTTCAGTCCTGGTCCCTCTGCTCCCCGTGAGGATGGGACACGTGAAGCTGAAGAGAATAGAATTGGCCCCTTAGCAAACCTTGATGGTCTCATCTCCTACGTCTTGGTTCATGGTGCCAGAGTGGATCATCCCAACAATGATGCTGATTCTGATGAAGCCCCTGCTCCTACTCCAAGGCCGAAGAAGCCAAAGAAGGTTAAGGTTACATCATCAGCCGCACCTCCAAAAGCTTCTCGTGTGAAGCCATTGGCCACTGCACCTCCTGAAGCCAGTGTGCAGTCTGAAGATCAATCTCGTATCTCCAAGAAGACGAAAAAGAAAAGACAACTTGTCAGGCATACTGATCAAGCTCTGGCTCCTGCTGCTATTCTGCGTGAAGAACCCATTGATCTATCAAGTGATGAAGATCTTGCGGATGATGCTCTTGAGCAGCTGATAAAGAGCAAGGAAGAAGCAGAAATCTTCAACAACTTGCCTCTCTTTGATGTGGCCATCATCCACAATTTCATTGATGAGTGGTTCGACACCCCAAACGTTAGCTTTGAAGATTTATAGCTTCCAATTGGCCTCAGCGTCTCCTTCAATGGCGCCATTGCTTCTGAGCTGGCTCTCACTCAGTGAATCGTTGAGCTCAAGAACAAGATTGATTATGAGAAGGCTCAATTCAAGAAGCATGTGGCCAAGCTAAGTGTTCAAGACGTTCGAAACTTTAAGGTCATGCTGCATGAGCTTAAATAAGCTTTTCTGAAGAAGCGCCAAGAAGCTCAAGGCTCTCGTGAGCGCATGAAGAGTTTGGCTGATAAGTGTGTGCTTGCCTACAATGAGGCTGAGAAGCGCAAGTCACTTGGTCGTCCTGGCATTGACCCCAGGATGGCAACAAAGAAAAAGAAGCTTCCTGCTGATTAGCCTGCGCCTTCAAGCCAAGAAGCTCCACGTATTATTTTCCTGAGTAGCATGACTGGCTCGAAGCCAAAGGTCACCACAACCGCTTCAAAACAGAAGAAGACGAGGGCTGCAGAGGCAGAGGCCAGAAAAAGGAAGAATACCGAAGCCTCTGATGCTGCTCCCTCCAAGAAGAAGCGCAAGACCAAGAAGAATCGGGCTGCTCCCACAGAGCCCCTTTTTGTTGAACCCATCTCAGTGATTCATCCTGCATCTGCATCCCAAGAACTTCACATGACTGTTCATGAGTCTGCTTCCACAGAGGCTCCTGAAGCTAAAGATACACCAGCAGCTGAACCCACCGCTGCTGAAGACATTGGTCATCATGACAATGTTGAAGATGATGAAGTTCTTCCTCAGATCGAATACAATGTGGTATCATCGCCTGTTCGTACGAACAGCGAACTCATCAGCATTGGTCGTCCTCTGACGCCAATTGCACAGGATGATTCATGGGCTGATCGCCCGCAAGAACAAGACTCCCCCAACACTCCCCAACAACAACAAGTCACAACATCCATACAAGCTGAAGAGGATGAGGGCCTGCCCACTCCATCTCCAAAAGTGTCGCCAGTACTTCAAAGGCTTCGCAAAGGACCAAGGCCTCAAGCTCCTCTTCCGAGCGTTCCAGAAGGAGAAGTGCATCATCAACCTGTTGCACGTCAAGTGTTTTCAGAAGCCACTCCTGCTGTGAATGTCTCTGCGTCTGAAGCACCTGCTGCTGAAGACAATCCGGCTGCATCAGCCGATGAAGAACGTCAAGCAGAACGTGTCTCTACTCCCCCCATTCCTGAAGAAATAGTTCATGAAGTGAACGTGTCAATGCCTGACCCTCCAGCTCCTCAAGTGGAGGTTGAAAATCCTGAAGCTGCCACTACCAACGCAAGTGAAGCCGATGACATTGTCATGGCTGAAGCTAATGTGGAGCTTGCAACAACCAGTGTGCCTGAAGCTAATGTGGCCACTGCACCTGAAGCTAGTGAGGCTACTGCTTCTGAAGCACCTGTTGTGCAGCCTAAAGCCTCAGTTGCTGCCACTGCTCCTGTTACGCCACCAAGGCCCTATACAATTGAGCAGGCATATAACCACGGAGAGCTAACAACAGTCACATGGCCCGTTCTGGTCCCTCCGCCTAATGTCTCTGGTCCTCAATTTGACTATCATGTTGAGCATAGGCCTCAAGTACAGAAGCCCAAGCCAAGACTGCCAAGGTTTCCTGGTACTGCCACCGATGTTGGGTCTTTCGATGCAAATGGCTTCAAGAGCCACAACACATTCTTTGACAGCTCAAAGAACCCCTACACGAAGCCACGAATATCATTAGATCGGTTCTGGAGTCATCAGCAACGAAGTTATTACTCCTGTGTTCTGTATGATCAAGGGCGCATCTTCCCTCATATGCGCCTCGACATTGAAGTCATTACTGGACTCCCCTGCTTAGAAGAAGCACTTGACTGCTTTCGTGATGCTGGGCTGCTCAGTTTTGTCACAGATAAAGAACACTGGAATGAAGAACTATTGCTTCAATTCTATGCCACACTGCACATTCGCGGCTACAACAGAGATACAAAGACTTGGGTTCTCGAGTGAATGACCGGAAACGTTCATCATGAAGCCAAAGCTATGGATATCATCGAGCTTACAGGCCTGTCCACTCCCGGAGAACTCTATGAACCTGGCTGTCAACATCATCGCAATGCCCTGGAAAGCATCTTTCATAGGCCTGAACCCAATATGAGTCAGATGCTGAGCATGATGAAGCCTTTGCCCCATGACGCTGAATATCCAACAGAGTTCTTTGTTGAAGACCTTAAGTATCTGCCACGCACTATATATCACATAATCAGGTGGACTCTATGGCCTATCAAAGGACATTCATCAGCGGCAAAGCTTGAAGGAGCTATGAAGACTTTGGTCTTCTACATTTTCAATGGCATCAGCTTCAATGCACAAGATTTCTTCATTAGACAACTTGCTGCCTCCGGCTCTGATCTCTTTGGTCTGAAGTTTTATGCTCCATGGGTCATGCGCCTCATAAAGCGACACTCTACTGTCAACTATCAACCTTCTGCTCGCAATCATGTGATTTTTCTACCTGAGGTTGATATGTCAGTTGAAGCTATATATCCTAACCCTGCCAAGAAGCCTCTTTGTCTTCAGAATGCCGAGCACCAAAGCTTCACTTAACCCATTGAAGGTGTTCAAGCAGCTACATGAATCTATCCATTGGCTGGAAATACTCGTCTGCCTCATCGAGCACCTACTTAAGCCACTGAAAGCACCATTGCACAAAGGCCTCGGAAGCATTCTCGCATTCTCAATGATCGAGAACTTCTTGTGGCCCTTCATCAGAAACAGGATAAACATCACTTTTGGCTCAAGATACAGATGCAAAGCCTCTTGGTGGATGTCAATCGCATTCGCAACCTTGCCACCAAGAATGCCTTTGTTGCTCACGAAACTTGCCGGCGATCATGGAAGAGTTTGACCCTGCTTAGTGCTGAAGCAGATCTTCAAGACGATGGCTTCAATGAAAGATTTCAGTTTGACTCCACTCCTCCACGGAATGTTGTCTTATGAAGAACTCCATCTCTTGAAGACTCTGAATATTCTTCCTCCGCGGCAATGGTAAATGCCAGAGTGATCAATGATGAAGATGATGCTACTTCACCACCTCCAACTACTACTGCGCGCATCGACACTACACCAAGTTCATCTGCACCACCACCCAAAGACAACAACCCTGCTGCTTCACCTACTCATCAAGAAGACGAGTAGATGCTCTATGTCTTCAAACCTTTTGGTCATTACTGACAAAAGGGGGAGAAGCGTATGAGTTGATAGTCTTCAAGCGGGTTCATATGGGCGGTTGCGTTATATTTTGCCTCGTGCTTACAACTCTTGCGTTTTGAAACATTTGGTTCTCTGAGTTGTAACACTTAAACTCGATGGTCGTCTGCTACTTATTTGCATTTCCATGTGCAATGATAACTTCCGCACTTAGATCATCCTGCAGACGTCCATTTTTCATTATACATGTCATCCTATATGCTATATCATTTCATGCATGATGAATTATCTTCATAAGTTGAAGTGGATCTCCACAAGTACAACCTGCCATGTGCATTTGCATTCCAAAAGCAAAATTATTTATATGCACATCTTCAGGGGGAGCCCTTGCTACTTATGAAGACAAATTCCTATCCTTTACAATTTCACATACTTTATCCCTGTTGAAAACTTCAACCAGTTTGTCATCAATCACCAAAAAGGGGGAGATTGTAAGTGCATCTAGTGCCACCCCTAGTTGGTTTTGGAGTATTGACGACAAAGTTGGTTGAGGGACTAATGCGTTTGTGAGAATTGCAGGATAACGCAGGTAGTGTCCCTCATTGATTCGGTTTACCTACTGGAGATGACCCCTAAAAATGTATGGAGACATTGACGACAATGGTGGTATGAGAAGATATTCATATTGAAGACTATGACATGAGAAGACATTGCGTGAAGACTATGGAGCATGAAGACTGTATGATTTCGTTGTTTCCTTTTCTTCTTTGTTGAGTCATAGGAACCACCGTACTGTTAAGTGGGGTCCAAGTGAACTAAATTAGAGTGACTGAAGTGATGCTCAACCCAAATCCTATGTCTTCGAGCGAAGACAATGAGAGCAAATCTTATCCAGAGTTGGATGAGTCAGCTTTGCTTGTAGCCCAAGTAAAGTTGTCGTGTGTGTTTGAAATCTGACCGTTGGAACACGTGTCAGTTCCTTAGTGACCCAGGGTCATTTCGGACAAATCAGGTCGGGTTGCATAGTGGCTATAAATAGCCCACCCCCAACACCATAAATTGGTGGCTGCTCAGAGTTAGTATACGGCTTTTGTCGTTTGAGAGCAACCCACCTCGAAGCATTTGAGAGAGAGAAATCCTTGCGAGGACAAAGCCCAAACACCCAGAGCCAAAGAGTGTTAGGCATCACTGAAGTCTTTCTGTCTGTGTGACCTGAAGACTTATTACACTTGAGGACTGTGTATCCTCCAGCCGGTTAGGCGTCTCGTTCTGAGCATCCAAGAGTCATTGTGGATTGCCGGGTGAACGGAGTCTGTGAAGGTTTGGAAGTATACCTTGAAGACTTACCAGGGTGATTGGGCGAGGACTGGGTGTCCTTAGCTCAAGGGGAATAAGGTGAAGACACGATCTTCTGAGTTGAATCTCAGCCTCCCTAACCAGACGTACAGTTGTCACAACAACTGGAACTGGTCAACAAATCCCGTGTCTTCAACAAGCAACTGGTTCTATCTCTTCCCTCCTTTACCTTGAGTTTGTCTTCGTGAAGTCGTTGCTTATCGTCTTATCTGATTGACTTCATTGCTTGACTACTATTGTTGATTGGCTTCATACTATCTTCCATCCTGATCCTACTACATAGCTTCTATTAATCTTCGAACGTTAATGCTATTGCATACTTGATTATGCCTTGCTTGTTGTAGTTTATCTTCCGCTGCATATCAATTAGGTTGTTTCTATTTTTTGTCTTCGAAACTTCCATGTTTTGAAGACTTTCATAAAAATCGCCTATTCACCCCCCCCCTCTAGTCGATAACTAGCACTTTCAGTAACTGCTGTTCAGTCCACTCGGCGAGGAAATCTGCTATTGCTTGGGACTTGATAGCTTTCTTTGCCTCAAATCTGATATCAAGGGGAAGAAGTTCAATCGCCCATTTTGCCACTCGACTAGTTGCATCTCTGTTGTGCAGAATCTCTGATAAGGGGGCGTCGGTGACGACTGTGATAACATGGTTAGAGAAGTAGTGGGCAACTTTCTTCATGGTCATGTAAATCCCATATACAAGCTTCTGATAATGAGGGTATCGTTGCTTGGACGGGGTCAGGACTTCGGAAATGTAATATACTGGGCGCTGAACTTTGAAGGCTTTTCCTTCCTCTTCCCACTCGATCGTAAGTATAGTACTGACGACTTGTCCTGTGGCTACAATGTAAAGCAGCAAAGGCTCTTTGCTGATTGGGGCAGCAAGCACCGGCTGGGTGGAAAGCAGGGTTTTTAACTCTACAAACGCTGCATCAGCTTCTGGAGTCCACTCGAACTTGTCTGACTTCTTCATCAGTCGGTAAAGAGGCAATGCCTTCTCACCGAGGCGAGAGATGAATCAACTTAATGCGGCCAAGCATCCAGTAAGTTTCTGGACATCGTGCACACGCACGGGGCGTTTCATTCGGAGTATAGTGCCAACTTTTTCTGGGTTAGCATCGATTCCCCGTTCGGAAACGAGAAAACTGAGTAACTTTCCGCCAGGAACTCCGAATGTGCATTTTGATGGATTAAGCTTGATATCATACCTCCTGAGGTTTGCAAATGTTTCAGCTACATCAGTCAGCAGGTCGGAACCTTTCCGTGACTTGACCACAATGCCATCCATGTATGCTTCCACATTCCGACTGATTTGAGTGAGCAAACACTTCTGAATCATCCTCATGAACGTGGCTTCGGCATTCTTGAGGCCGAATGGCATGGTGACATAACAGAAGCACCCGAATGGGGTGATGAAAGTCGTTTTGATCTCATCGGGTCCAAACAGACGGATCTGATGGTACCCGGAATAAGCGTCCAAGAAAGAAAGTCGCTCACATCCCGCAGTTGAGTCGACTATTTGGTCGATGCGGGGAAGAGGAAAATGATCTTTCGGGCAGGCCCGATTGATATGCTTGAAATTGATGCACATGTGAAGAGAATTGTCCTTTTTGGGGACCATGACGACATTGGCGAGCCACTCGGAGTGGTAAATCTCTCGGATAAACTCTGCTGCTAGGAGCCGAGCCACTTCTTCGCCAATGGCCTTTCTTTTTTGGACGGCAGACCATCGCAGATGTTCCTTCACAGGTTTTGCCTTCGAGTCAACTCATAGACGATGCTCAGCCAGTCCCCTGGGTACACCCGGCATGTCAGAAGGTTTCCATGCGAAGATGTCCCAGTTCTCACGGAGGAACTGGATGAGCGCTTCTTCCTATTTGGGGTCGAGTGTTGTGGAGATATGAGTCGGAGCAGCGTTTGGGTCGGTCGGGTGGATGTGAACGGGTTTCGTCTCACCGGACGACTGAAACGCTGATTCCGTGGCAGGCTTCTTGGCTCGCAACAAATCACTCGGGTCTGCGTTCCTTTGGTGTTCCTGCCACTCTTTTGCCACCATCTGAGCATCGGCAATCTTCGAGCCCTTCTGGAAGCACTCTTCTGCCTTCTTGCGGTTACCAATGACAGTGATCACGCCTTTAGGGCCTGGCATCTTTAGTTTGAGGTACACGTAACAAGGTCGAGCCATAAAACGTGCATATGCTGGTCTACCCAAAATTGCATGATAGGCACTCTGGAAGTCCACAACCTCAAATGTCAGCTTCTCTTTGCGGAAATTCTTTGAATCGCCAAAAACTACATCAAGAGCAATTTGATCGAGTGACGCGGCCTTCTTGCCAGGAATGACTCCATAAAAACTCATATTGCTCGTGCTCAGTCTGGACATCGAAATGCCCATCCTTTTCAGTGTCTCAGCATACAGTATATTCAAACTGCTGCCTCCATCCATCAACACTTTGGTCAGTCGAGTGCCCTCAACGACCGGGTCGACCACCAACGCTTGCCTCCCAGGGGTGGCTATGTGCGTGGGGTGATCAGATTGGTCGAACGTAATGGCAGTCTGAGACCACTTCAGGTAATTGGGTGTTGACAGAGCAGCCATGTTCACCTCTCGGTTTATAACTTTCAATCGGTTTTTGCTTTCAACATCGGGAAAAATCATCAAGGTGGAATTGACCTGCGGATATTCTCCGTCACTATCCTCCTTGTCCTCAACTTTGTCCGACTCTTTTTCTTTGTCCTTGGACTGCTTCCCTTGGAACTGCTGTATCAGGAGTCGACATTGTCGAGTGCTATGCTTCGGGTATATGAAATTACCCTCTTCGTCCTTCTTGGTGTGGATGTGACATGGCAAATCCAACACGTCATTTCCTTCTTTATCTTTTACCTTCTTGGGGTTCCAAGGCCCCTTGGGTTTCCCTTTGAATTTTCCTTGGTTCAGGGCCAAGGCTTCTTCGGGTGCGGCTGGCTCAGCTTTACGCTTTTGCTTCCGACTGGAATTTCCACCTCCGGTGTCTTGGGCGACTGACTTGTGTTTGCCGCTCCGGAGCCGATCCTCTTCCTCACCATTGGCATATTTGGTGGCTATTTCCATCATTCGACTCAGAGACATTGTCTCCAGTTCGACCGAATTTTAGGCTTAGCTCTCTATACTTTACACCCTCCTTGAAGGCGCACACCGCCTGGTGGTCGGATACATTTTCTACTGTATGATGCAGTGTGATCCACCTCTGGATGTAATCTCTGAGAGTCTCATTCGACTTCTGCACACAAGACTGCAGCTCTGTCAGCCCTGCTGGCCGCTTGCATGTTCCTTCGAATGTCCTGACAAACACTCGGGAGAGGTCCTCCCACGTGTAGATGCTGCTGGGCGTCAACTGATTCAGCCATGCCCTGGCTGACCCTTCCAACATGAGAGGCAAATGTTTCATGGCCACCTCGTCATTTTCACCGCCGATCTGAACGGCCACTCGGTAGTCCTCAAGCCAAGTGTCGGGCTTGGACTCACCGTTGAACTTGCTGACTCCAGTCGCCAACCTGCAGTTGGGAGGAATCACCGCGGCTCTGATGGCTCTGCTGAAACACTCTGGTCCGGAGGCGTGCACTCGGTTGCTGGTGGGTATGTCTCTGTCATTACCCTCTCTGTGGGATCTGTTCTGGTCGACTAGACCTTGAACGATGATGGATCTCGCGTCAAAGCCTGGTTCTCTAGGGTCGACTGGAATTCTTCGTCCGCCACTATACTGGCGTCTGTCGTCTTGCTGTCGAGGCATATATGATCCACCTCTCCGGGGAGGGGTGGGCACTCGACGTCGATCGTTGCAATCGACTCGGTGATCATCCTGCTCATAGTTCATGTACTGATCGTGTCGGTCGCCATGCCCTTCACGCCTCGGGGGAGATCTGGGGCTATGAGCAGACTGGACAGTATTCGCTGCCACGGACCTGCTATGAATCATGTTCCGCGACTGCGACACAGCCGAATTCTGATCCCCAGCTGCCCGGAGCAAATCCCTGATCTGCATCAAGCCTCTGCCAGCCTCTGACTGGGAAGCCTGAATCGACTCTGCTATACGTGTTGCAGCTGCCAAATTCTGGATTGGAGTGCGGTATACCTGAGTCGGAGGTTTAAAGAGTTGGCGTCGACTGGAGTCTGGAATCCGTTGCCGCGCGCGCTCATCGAGTGCCCGCTGAAGGTTCTCCAGTCGAGTGCGCTCAGCCAGGTTGGCCAAGCGCGCGTCCTCTAAGGCGCGAGCCTCAGGGGTTTCTCCAATGATCGGAGTATGAAGCGCATCCATGTTCCGGCGGCAAAGCTCTTCCCTCTGCTGTGAGTCGAGGGGCTCGGGACGGTACTCCTCATGGTCGTGCAATGGGTCGCCTCCGCCGTTGCCTCCCTCGGTGCCAGGAAAGCCGGGGGAACGTGCGGCCCATTGACCATCAGGACCTCCGTCGCCGGATCACTGCTGTCGCATTCGGATGCAGTCTGTGCGGAGCCAGTCGAACAAGTCGTAGAGAGATTCGTCGGTCTCGATTGCCGCGACTTGGGCAGTGGTCGACTGGCGAGCCACTGCGTGCCTCACCCACCGCTGAAGCCTCGACCGACCGGAGCACTTACGCCGGCGGGAAGCTGGAAGGGAGGATGACACGAAAACCGGCCGATACTGAGTCGACGGTTGCCGCAGAAGGACGCCGCGGACTAATGCTTGAAAATGCGTAGCTCCGCAGACCGGGAGCGCATCCACGTCGAGCGGGGCCTCCTGCAGCCAGTCAGAGTTGTCGGCGATGAATGTGAGCGCACCGAGACGGATCTCACGGCCCTCAACCAAAACTCCACCTGAAACCATGATGATGGGAATTGAAAAGATTGCAACTTCTCCAACAAGTCGCTAAGACACCTGCCCCACGGTGGGCGCCAACTGTCGTGGTTCTAAGTCTGACAGTAGAATGGGGGGTAGGTATGAAGAGGCAAGATCCTAGCTATGGAGCAGTTGTACACACGAGTGTTTTACGAGTTCAGGCCCTTCTCGGAAGAAGTAACAACCCTACGTCTCGGTGCCCGGAGGCGGTCGACTGGATTGCGTGTGTGAAAAGTACAGGGGTGCGAACCCTTCTACCAGTGGAGGGGGGTGGCTTATATAGAGGACGCCAGGACCCCAGCCAGCCCACGTAGCAGAGGGTTAAAGTACAGTAAGGTCTGGCGTTACTGGTAAGGCCTTACATAAAGTGTCATCATGACCATTAAGACTACTTAATTACAGACCGTTTGGATACAGAGTAGATCTTGAACTCCTGGTGGTCGAGTGAGTCTTCATGGTCGAGTGTCTTCAGGTTCGTCGAGTGTCTTCTAGCCGGTCGAGTGGAATCCCTCTTGGTCGACTGGAAGACGGCTTCTTCTAAGAGATGTCCTTGGGGAGGGTACCTTGGACAGGTCCGTAACCCTACCCTAGGTACATGACTTCATCAGTCACCAAGAAAGCTGATAAAAACTATCTTGAAGACAGTGCGACAACCCCAAAGTCATGTCTTGATGTAGTGTTCGAGTTACTGGCCACTAATGCGGGCACAAGCTCTTCAAACGCTGCCTGAATCAGTTCGGTTTCTTGAGTCTCAACTTCAAGTTGAAAGACATCGTCGTGCTGCGATAGGAAGCCGAAGGACTGACGAAGACCCTGCAGGATTCAGATGCATACTTCCTGGTGCAACAGCAAGCGCTAGAGGATTTAAGCGTCAAACAAGAGAAAGCTAATAAACTTGCCAAGCGTCTTGTCAGCATGCTGGGTATCCAGGATATCGTTTCTTGAGCTCTTCTGAAGTGGTTTCAGTTCTGGACTTGTTTTACTGCCACGTTTATTTGCACTAGTGGCCAATTTAGACGCCCAGTGTATGTAATATGTTGCTTTGTTCCTCATATTCGCACTGGTGGCGAACTTTGATGCCTAGTGGATGTAATATGTGTAGTATCTGTAATAGTCTAGCGTAAGTTGCTTGCTTATTTTTTTCCTTATTCTCTTGTTTATTTGTTTGGTTGAAGTCACTGTAGTTATTTTTCCACGGTTTGCTAGACGCCATAATAAAATATTTTTTAAAACTAGGCCACAATAACCATGGGCAACATACGAATTGTTGTAATCATGGTCCCACTACCTGCTGTGGTGACCATGGGTCGTAGGATCCATGGGCCTTCTACGGGCCATAGGACAACGGGGCTTCTATGGGCCGATCGATTGGCCAAACATGGGTCGTGCTTATTTGTGGACCATTAAGTGGACCGCAATATGGTCGTAAACGCGCTAGAATCATCAGTTTATGGCCCGAGCATAACGGGCCCTTAATAGGTCGATATGTATAACGGGCTTAATTCTATCGACATGCATAACGGGTCGTTAATAGGCTGTATTTGATAACCCTATGAAAACAGCTCAACGGATTAACGGGCCACAAACAGGCCGACTGTAACCACGGGCTGGATTTGGCCCTCAAGCGGAATAGGCTGGTAAAGGACCGTAAGTAATTGAAGGTTGGAAATGAGCCCAAGAACAAATGGGCCCTTAGAAAATTGGAAGATAATATGGTCTGGAAACGGCCCAACGGAACAATGGGTCATTAATGGGTGTAAAGCTATACACTTTTCATTATGGGCCAGTTTTACCACGGGCCTTTAATGGGCTCAGAATTCAAAGGGCCACATATGGGTCGAAAGAAATCATGGGTCATACATGGGCCGGAAGTTATAATGGGCTGGAATCATATTGGACGGCTCAGATGACGCTACTGGGCCAATTCGGATAGGCCATAACGGGTCATGAGTTAGCGGGTTGTAAATGGGCTATATGCGAACAGGCAGTTAACAGGCTTTCCATGGGCCAACCCGCCACCTTTTGACCAAGTCAAATGGGCCGGCCTTTTAACCTGAATGGCCACTGTTGGGCCGAGCCATGTGTCGACTTATCATAGGCGTGTCCCGTCCATTGGCTGGATGACATCTGTCCCAAGGCTGAGCTGACACGTGGATCCTTCGGCGAATCAGAATTTTACACGTGGCTCCATTGGTTAGGGTTGTTAACGGGTTATCGAATCCAAAACCGGACCCGATAACATAACGGCGAGTCGTTACGGTGGATGCCACGTGTCGGTTAGCCTCGACGAAACCACTTCCATGACGCGCCATTTATCGTCATGGAAGTGGACACTTCCGTGATGATAATTTTGGTATTGTCATGGAACACTTTTACGACAGCACAGGTATAACTATCTTAATTCTGTCATAAAATCGTCATGGATGTACATGCATGACAGAAAACGTGACCTACTGTGACAAACACGTATCATCACAAAAGTGTATTTTTTTTGTAGTGATCATCGGAGCAAGGACACATATGACAGTTGAATCAAGTGCAAGTTGGTTAAAGCGATCATGCCTTTCAACGAGAGCACTTCTTCCGGATTCATCAAAGACCGGACTTTCACTTCATTCCCTTCAATGATATGTTGAATGACTTCATCTTCATGAAGATCTTGAGCAAGACCACTCACAATGCTCTCCCTCGTGCTCATGGGGTCAAGAAGCCCAACCTTGCGTTGAATTCCAAAGTGGTCCAAGGAGAAGAGGAAGAAGGAGAAGAAGAAAATGTGTAGCACGAGGTGGGCGACACGAGAGCTGTTTTTTTAAGACCAAATTATTTACTTTTGATCATAAAAATAGCATTATGACATCCTGCAAATTACTTTTTGCAAGACTATATTCGGTAAGAACTATCATGCGACGAGGTTACTGTCCGGTACCTTGCCTGGTTTTTTATAGATTTTTCAGAACTTGTCAAATATCGTCCGCACATCATCCTAGTGTATTCAGTTCAGCGATTTCAGAGTTGGACATGTACCGTGGTACGCGCATCATCCCAGTGTATACAGTTCAGAGACTTAGTTGGACAAATCCAATGAAAGGATAGTTTGGAGACGCATCAATCTCAGAATCAGAACTGCAATTCCCATTACTATCTGCAATCACCGTACATTTCTTCACTCGTGGACAACGTAAAAACTGTCGATCGAGGAAGCGAGATCTGATCGGCAAACCTCAAGGCACACAGGGACTGGGCCGAAGGGGGAAAAACTCGATACTACAAAGAAGCAGTTTTGCTAGAACTCATCTAAATGAGATATAATTTGGTCTCATTCACCTTTTATAGTCATTGGATGTGATGCTATAAGATGCGTGTGTGCTGACGTGAGTTGTATCTGTTCTTGTTTTCAAAATGAATGAGACCAAATTATATCTCATCTAGATAAGTTCTAGGTACTCCCACAAAGAAGCACACCTAACTAAAACAACTTGTTCAACCTGCGCAATCCCGGTACACATCAAGCACCAGACCATACTCCTAGATTGGTCGAGAAAATGCTGCTTGCCCTGGCTGAGTGGCTGCTCAATTGATCATCTTCTGAAGCTGAAGCTGCTCTTGGCGCCCGGCACCACGAGGCTGCCCAGAGTCCTGGCGATCTGCAGCTTGAGCTGGCCTCTCTTGAGCGGAGGCCTCTTCTCCTTGTTGCGGCTGCAGCTGTTGCAGGGGGACCCGTACTCCATTGCTCCGCTCTTCCTTGCTTGTCTTCCTCCTCTCCGCGCTTGAGATTCTAGCGGTGGCTTGTGTTGCTGAGGAAGGCGAGGGAGATGGTTTGGGGATGGAGTGTGCAAGGCGGAGCTGCTTTATAGCGCGGGTTTTTTAGGCACGTTCCGTTAATTAGATTGCGCGTGCTCCTTTGCTTGTTTACTCCCTGCATCTGCTGGGGTCCGGGAATAAGTTCGCTTTATTTGGAGTCGTGTGGGGTAAAATTTGCTCCTCTTGTGGGTGCGTGCGGAGTCACTTGTCACTCTCGGGCTCTCGGCTCTCACTGTAACACTCGTCGAGGAGGGAGGGAAGCATCCGTTAAGGCCATACTGCACAAACGATGACCATCAGCCAGATTAGGGAGCAGTTAATCTCGTGGCAATTAGATTAGACGGCTGGCTGCCTGTGGAGCCAGATGCACGCTAGATTCTTGAGCGCGTCTTTCCCGGACTAAATCTATCGTTAGTGCTAAGTGGCCATGCTTTTGAGTTAAGTAATGCAACTGTGCCGTTAGGTAGGGCTGAAGAATCTTAGCAGATCTAGCATTATTGTGCTACCAGTGGTTACACGAAACAAAAGTGGTGGGAACAACGCATCCAGCCAGGGTGGTTGATTGCTGGTGACAAACCTGTCGAGAGAGAGATTCAGATTAACGCCCTCGACCGTGTCACGTGGTTGGTAGTACGGCTTCTTTTGGCGCACCCGCGACCTAGCACGAGGGAGTGGCAGTGGGTGCCGGCCTGCCGGGGGAGAAAGCATGTATCACATGCCACAAATGGATGGGTTCGAGGAGTAGTAGTGCAGGCTCCGGTGGGGTGACTGGTGACTGGTGGCCTGCTTTTGGTTGGAGCGTGAGCCCCGCTGGGTGCGACGGTCAGGCGCAGCCGCCTCGCCAACTCCACAACACCATCGATCATTGCGGTTCGGTGGAGCTTGAAGTTTTCGTCTGTCCGGCAGCTCGGGGATGTTTTGAGTATGTGACTAGTAAGAGCAATTTTAATAGAGTCCTCATGATATGGCGTACACTGCATAGTGTTGGAAATATGAGCAATTTACCTATTAATTTTATTAACAGAAATACTAGATAAAGCATGACTAGTGTAGCAGTGATAAAACAAGCCATGCGATTTGACAAAGAGAAGGTAAACAACATCTTCATATATGAACCGTAACTAAAACCCAGTTCTTTTGCCAGAATCTGGGGATTCTCCCAGAATCCGACCCCTACCCAGCTTCTCGTAGAATCTCTCAGCCCCATTTTATTTACAATCCTATCTAATTAGACCCTAACTAGATAGAATTGTAAAACAAATGGGGCTCAAAGATTCTGGGAGAAGCTGGGTAGGGGTCGGATTCTGGGAGAATCCCCAGATTCTGGCAAAAGAACTGGGCCTAAACATATCTTGAACAGACAGTATAGCAAGTTGCATATATGAAATAGAGTCTAACATATCTAAGACAAATACTAGAACAAGGAACTGTAGCAGAACCTCTAATAGAAAGGGGACGAACACGTATGGGGCAGCAGCAGCAGAAGCGCTGGACTTGGGGTCGGTGTCCTCGCCAGCCATGTCGTCGAGGAGGTCGTGGACGTCGTGGAAGAAGTCGTCGTCGGGGAAGTAGTCGTCGGAGTCCGGGGCGTCCGTGACGAAGAAGTCAGTAGTCGCGCGAAGCGCTCCCCAAAAACCTTATCACACTTCTCTCATACAGGACTCAAAAGGTGCGGTTTCGGAGGCCTACTGTCCCAACTCGTGGTGCACGCCACAAGCCGGGATGAGGAAGACAGCAGCAGCGCAGAGATTGGAACCGGTGGCGAGAGGAAGGAGAAGTTCTGGTGCGTCTCTCTGGGAGGAGCGACCTCCCTTTTATAGGCGCAAGAGAAGGAGGCGAGAGGTTGCGCCGGGATCTGAAGGGAACGTGGGAGACGAAACAAACAGGCAGCAGCCGAAGAGGCACGTCGTTCGAATTCAGTGTCCATAGACAGAAAAATGTTTCAGCTTCCGAGTGACCTTTCGTATACCCGTAGTGAGTGGCAAAAATTTAGACATCGGCTCGGCTCATTCCCGCAACCCGCGGCGGTCGTGACGAGGCGTGGTGGGCGGCGGAGGAGGAGCGCGCGTGGATGTCCCTCTTGTTTTCATGCTCATACAAGTGGGGAAAGAGCCTCCCTTATAAGGAGGTCCAACTCCCACTCAACTAGCAATGTGGGACTAAACTTTAGTAGTATCACTTGCCTTGCACAAATGGGCTAAGTGGGCCTCTAGGATTTATTTAGGAATTTCTGAAATAGTTATTGGGCTGTCCCAAAATAGACTAAATTCCAGCAATCCCCCACCAGATCTCAGAGGCACACAAAATTTGCCTTTGGTTCCAAAATAATGTTTTATATACCGGTACTACAGTGGAGACTGTTAAGTTGAACTTCCACCTAGAACTCTATGCTACACTAGTAAGCAACTTGGACAGTGGACTGGGCCTTGAACTGCAAGTTTTCTGTGAATCTAGCTTCACATAAAGCCTTGACCGATACGTGGCTACCGTGGGTCTTCCCCGCGGATGGAGCTTATGCGTCATACTCCGAGACCTTTCATGAGTTTACTAGAGAGAACCCTACTCTCATAGATTGCGACGTTTAACAATCAGACTCATATAGGTGCGTTCTTCAAAAGATGTTCTACAAGACAACATCTCTGCTTCAAAGAGCCACTTAGAACACATTAAGATATACATCAACCTGCCATGCAGATTAGGAGAGTATTGCATCTTCATAGAGTGGTATTTTTAACAGTAAGGATACTCTCCTCCCAGTTGACCAACAGTTTGTCTTCCACATTTAATTCACGGGATCTCCGATCACAAAAAATAGGTTACCACTGTGAATAACTCATATTGTGGGTCTCATACCCATCTCCCTCGATGCATTATCTATCACATTACGTGATAGACCCTTAGTAAAAGGATCTGCCAGATTTTTAGACGTTTGGATATAATCCAATGCAATAACTCCGGAGTTTTTCATTTTTCTGACAGACTTTAACCTTCTTTGAACGTGTCTTGATGACTTCATGTTATCCTTTGAGCTGCTCACTTTAGTGATCACAGTTTGATTGTCACAGTTCATAAGGATACCCGGTACAGGTTTCTCAACTACCGGCAAGTCATTCAAGAGCCGACGAAGCCAATCTGCTTCGACCATAGCTGTATCTAGTGCTATGAGTTCTGCTTCCATTGCTGACCTCGTTAAGATGGTCTGCTTGCAAGACTTCCAAGAAATAGTGCCACCTCCATGAGTGAATACATATCTGCTCGTGGCCTTTATCTCATCAGCATCTGAGATCCAGTTTGAGTCACTATACCCTTCAAGCACCTTTGGGTGCCCGGTGTAGTGAACTCCATAATTCGCAGTGCCTTTCAAATAACGCAAAACTCTCTCTAGAGCTTTTCAATGCACATCTCCTGGTTTTGAGACAAACCGACTCAGTTTGCTAACAGCAAAAGAGATGTCAAGTCTTGTAGCACTGGCTAAGTACATAAGCGAGCCAATAATCTGAGAATACTTCAATTGATCTCTAGCAATTCTTCGATTCTTTCGAAGCAGCACGCTAGCATCATATGGTGTTGGAGAGGGCTTGCAGTCACTATAGCCAAAGCGACTCAAGATCTTTTCCACATAGTGAGATTGAAGCAATGTAATCCCACCATCATCATCTCTCAACAACTTGATGTTCAGAATGACATCAGCCACTCCTAAATCCTTCATCTCAAAACAGCGAGATAGGAAATCCTTGACCTCCTTAATAACATTCAGATTTGTTCCAAAAATTAGTATGTCATCAACATACAAGCAAAGCATAACTCCCTCGCCCCCACCATGGCGATAGTACACACATTTGTCAGCTTCGTTCACAACAAAGCATGCAGCTGTTAAAGTTCTTTCAAACTTCTCATGCCACTAGTTGGGTGCTTGCTTGAGTCCATACAAAAACTTCAACAACTTGCACACTTTCCCTTCCTGACCATCTATTACAAACCCATCTGGTTGTTCCATATAAATTTCCTCATCCAACTCTCCATTTAGGAAAGCAGTCTTAACATCCATTTGATGAACGAGAAGACCATGTGAGGCAGCTAGTGAAAGTAGAACTCGAATAGTGGTCAGTCGAGCCACAGGTGAGTAAGTATCAAAGAAGTCTTCACCTTCCTTTTGGGTATAACCCTTAGCCACGAGCCAAGCCTTGTACTTTTCGATAGTACCATCAGGCCTAAGCTTCTTCTTGAATACCCATTTGCATCCTATAGGTTTGCACCCATAAGGATGATCAATTATCTCCCAAGTTTCATTCGTCAAGATGGAATCCATCTCGCTACGAACTGCTTCCTTCCAGTAGTCAGCATCTTTCGATGCATAGGCCTCCGAAATAGAACTGGGAGTATCATCTATGAGATACACAAGAAAATCATCACCAAAGGACTTTGTTGTCGTCTGTCTCTTGCTCCTAGTAGGAACTTCATTGTTCTCCTCCACAGGACTTTCAAAGTGTTCCATCGAAATGGCAGGTTTGGTAATTATAACTGGTTCCTGATTCGATGAACTATGCATCTCCTGATTAGATGAGGTAGCCATATCCTTCATGGGAAAGATATCTTCAAAGAAAGTCGCATCATTCGGCTCCATGATCGTACCGACATGCATGTCAGGTACCTCAGATTTTACAACCAAGAATCTATAGCCAATGCTATGAAAAGCATATCCCAGGAAAACACAATCCACAGTCTTTGGTCCAAGCTTCCGCTTCTTTGGAATTGGAACATTGACTTTCGCCAAACAACCCCATGCTTTTTGTGCGGAACGTGGAGTTATCTCTTTGTTCTTTGTGGGGACTCGATTTAGGACATGACATGCTGTCAATATCGCCTCCCCCCACCATGCCTTGGAGAGACCCGATGTGTCTAACATGGCGTTAACCAAATCAGTTAGAGTACGGTTCTTTCTTTCGGCCACCCCATTTGACTGAGGTGAGTAGGGAGGCGTCCTCTCATGGAATATACCATGTTCCGCACAAAAAGCATCAAATTCATTGGAAAAATACTCTCCACCACGGTCGGACCTAAGCCTCTTGATTTTTCGATCAAGTTGGTTTTCCACTTCAGCTTTATAGATCTTGAAAAAGTTCAAAGCCTCATCCTTAGATTTCAGAAGATACACATGGCAGTATCTAGTGGAGTCGTCAATTAACGTCATGAAATATTTCTTTCCACCTTTTGTCAAAACACCATTCATTTCACATAGATCTGAATGTATAAGTTCTAGTGGTGCAAGATTTCTCGTCTCCGCAGTCACGTGAGACTTACGAGGTTGCTTAGCTTGCACACACACCTGACACTTAGATACCTTGACAGTGGTGAAACTAGGGATTAAGTTCAACTTCGCTAGTCGCGACATGCAACCAAAGTTATGACAAAGACGTGAATGCCACACATTTGATTCACTATTGTTGCAAATATGATTAACAACTTTATTGCAAACGTCTGATAAGGATAAACGAAACAGGCCTCCTAACTCATAGCCTTTACCAACAAATGTTCCATACTTGGATATTACAAATTTATTCGACTCAAAGACAAGCTTATAGCCATCTCTACACAGAAGAGATCCGCTAACAAGATTTTTATTGACGAAGGGGACATAATGCACGTTCTTTAGCCGCACGATCTTCCCCGAAGTAAACTTCAGATCGACCGTGCCAACACCACGAACAGAAGCACTTGAACCATTGCCCATTAGCACGGTTGAAGTCCCTGCGGTCTGATAAGACGAAAATATGGAAATATCACCGCATACATGCACATTAGCACCCGTGTCAATCAACCAATCAGGAGAATGACATACTGAAAGACCCAGCATCCTTCATGTCAGTGTCTCCAATGACAACATTAGCGGTCTTGCCGCCTTTCCCAGGATGACGCTTGTCATAGCGATTAGGACAACTAGGAGCCCAATGATCAGGATCTCCACACACATGACAAGCACCTTTCTTCTTGTCACTCTTCTTATTGAAGTTCGTGTGTTGTACAACCTTGTTCTTCCCATCAAACTTTGCTTTACCATCAAGCTTGCCCTTGTTCTTGAACTTGTGGGACTGGAAGTTTTTCTTCTGTACCAGATTGTCACTAGTTCCTCCCTCAATACCTCGAGCATGTGTGTCCTTTGCTCTCGCCTTTTCTTCCACATCAAGAGTACCAATGAGATCCAGAACGGAAAACTCCTGTCTCTTATGCTTCAGTAAGGTAGCAAAGTTCCTCCATGAAGGAGGAAGCTTAGTGATTATACCCCTGGCAACAAACTTGTCCGGTAGCATGCAATTGAAGTGCTCAAGTTCTCTAGCAAATGACTGTATCTCATGAGCCTGCTCAACCACGGAGCGCTCTTCAGTCATCCTGTAATCATAGAATTGCTCCATGATGTACAGCTCAGTGCCGACATCCGAGACCCCAAACTTGGCCTCGAGTGCGTCCCACATATCTTTTCCATTGTCAATTGACGCATAAGCATCAACTATGTTCTCACCAAGAACAATCAAGAGAGCAGCCTTAAATAGAGTATCCATTTTCTGAAAAGCTTGTGCCTGTTGAGCATCAAGTTCTCCTTCAGGTCTGCCAAGAGTGGCGTCATAGAAACTCATGGTTTGAAACCATAAGACTGCTCTCACGCACCATATCTTATAGTGGATACCCTCAAACATAGGAGGTCTCATGGAAGCAGCAAAACCACTTGGGGTAAATTGCCTATTATAAGGTTTTTGGATTGTTGGAAATATGAGCAATTTACCGAGTGATTTTATTAACAGAAATACTAGATAAAGCATGACTAGTGTGGCAGTGATAAAACAAGCCATGCGATTTGACAAAGAGAAGGTAAACAACATCTTCATATATGAATCGTAATTAAACATATCTTGAGCAGACAGTATAGCAAGTTGCATATATGAAATAGAGTCTAACATATCTAGGGCAAATACTAGAACAAGGAACTGTAGCAGAACCTCTAATAGAAAGGGGACGAACACGTGCGGGGCAGCAGCAGCAGAAGCGTTGGACTTGGGGCGGTGTCCTCGCCAGCCATGTCGTCGAGGAGGTTGTGGACGTCGGGAAAGAAGTCATCGTCGGGGAAGTAGTCGTCGGAGTCCGGGGCGTCCGTGACGAAGAAGTCAGTAGTCACGCGAAGCGCTCCCCAAAAATCTTATCACCCTTCTCACGTACAGGACTCAAAAGGTGCGGTTTCGGAGGCCTACTATCCCGACTCGTGGTGCACGCCACAAGCCGGGATGAGGAAGACAGCAGCAGCGCAGAGATTGGAACCGGTGGCGAGAGGAAGGAGAAGTTCTGGTGCGTCTCTCTGGGAGGAGCGACCTCCCTTTTGTAGGCGCAAGAGAAGGAGGCGAGAGGCTACGCCGGGAGCTAAAGGGAACGCGGGAGACAAAACGAACAGGCAGCAGCCGAAGAGGCGCGTCGTTCGAATTCAGTGTCCAGAGACAGAAAAATGTTTCAGCTTCCAAGTGACCTTTCGTATACCCGTAGTGCATGGCAAAAATTTAGACATCGGCTCGGCTCATTCCCGCAACCCATGGCGCGTCGTGACGAGGCGTGGCGAGGCGGGTGGCGGAGGAGGAGCACCTTTGGATGTCCCTCTTGTTCTCATGCTCATACAAGTGGGGAAAGAACCTCCCTTATAAGGAGGTCCAACTCCCACTCAACTAGCAATGTGGGACTAAACTTTAGTAGTATCCCTTGCCTTGCACAAATGGACTAAGTGGGCCTCTAGGATTTATTTAGGAATTTCTGAAATAGTTATTGGGCTGTCCCAAAATAGACTAAATTCCAGCACATGGTACCCTCCCATGACGAGTTACACTTGCCAACAGACATATAAAAGTTTCACCCATTTGCCCTTCATGCTCAAATGGACCGGAGGATACAAAACATGTCTTGTTTCGGTGTCAGAAGGCGAAAGAAGTTTGGAAAAAATTAAGCCTACAAGAGGTGATCCATAATGCCTGTGTTGTTGATCACGCGGGAGAGGCGGTGTTAGAATTCTTACTCCTTATGAAAGATCAAGAATTAAACATTAAGGGCATCCAGAACGCACGTGAGTTAATATCTATTACAGCTTGGTATCTATGGTGGGATAGACGTCAACTGGTCCCTGAAGGAAAGTTACAGGATGCAAATCAAACTTCGATGGGCTCTCGTGCTATAACGGCAAACTATTTCAATGCATACTCCC
>NC_041385.1:626716020-626717467 GCF_002162155.2 Triticum dicoccoides
ATCTTCTTCAAGGTGCAGCTGGCGCGGTCCTGAGAGATGATAAGGGAAGGTTCATTGTTGGAGGAAACTGGAGGATTGACTGGTGTGATGATGTATTAACAGCAGAAGTTCTGGCTCTTAAATTTGGTTTATTCCTAAGCACTGAATGCGGGCTGCAATCGCCTTGTTGTAAACTCAGATAACATGGAAGTGATCGACATAATGAAGAATGGAGGACACTCGGCGGGAGCGGCAACTGCAGCTTTTGATGATTGTTACTTTTTGGCTTGTGATTTTCTTATAGTTAAATTTGAACACTATAATAGGGAGGCAAATAGAGTGGCCCATGAAATAGCTAGGTTAGCAAAATTTTCAGCCACTAGGGATTGGTTTGAGGAGTCTATGAAGGATATTGTACCTCTTCTTATGAACGATGTAACAATTATTTCTAATTAATAAAGTTGAAGTTGAAGTCTCAAAAAATAATAGAGTCCTCATGACGCATCAATCGTCATAACAACCATGGATTCAACCATACAGCGTTTCTCATCAAAAATACAATCGCAATACTTGTCAAAATGGTCATAATTTATGAAGTGTCTTCCATATCTAACCTCTTTTTTCTTTATAAAAACTTCTAATCTATTTATCTTCAATAATGGTAGTACAAAAAATACTAGAAATAATAAAAAATTACATGCAAATCCATAGACCACCTAGCGACGACTACAAACACTGAAGTGAGCCGAAGACGCGTTGCTGTCATCGCCCCTCCTTCGCTGGAGCCGGGCAAACCTTGTTGTAGTAGACAATCGGGAAGTCATCATGCTAAGGCCCCATTGAATCAACGCACCAGAACAGCAACCGCCGCGGATGAAGAGTGTAGATCAGAATGATCCAACCTGAAGACACAAGAACATAGACGAACGACGAACAGATCCGAGCAAATCCATCAAAGACAGATCCGTCGGAGACACACATCCATACGCCCACCGACGATGCTAGACACATCAACGGAACGGGGACTAGACAGGGAGACCTTTATTTCATCTTCAGGGAGCCGCCGCCGTCTCGTATTCCTGAGCAAGACACAAACCCTAACAAAACTCGAAAAAGGATCTAAAAAGGGAGCCCTCCCATCGGCAAGGATCAGGATCCACTCCGCCCCCATGGCCCTAAGGCCACCAGAGACGGGGTGGACCGGCGCCGGCAGGAGGCAGGAGGCAGAGAAAACCTAGCTTTTTTTTAGGCGTTCATGCCTAATCAGCAACGTAGAGTTTTAAGAACTATTCTCTCCGCCCGAATTTATTGGTTCTAAGACCGATGACCTCTCAACCTTTATATTTGGTTCTCGGGACCAACTTTTGGAACATCCTCAATATATAACCTCTCGGGCTTCATATTAAGGTCTCAAAATCAACTTTTGGAGTGCCTCCAATGAGAACCGTATGTGCATGCGAAGGAAGTC
>NC_041385.1:626717619-626723906 GCF_002162155.2 Triticum dicoccoides
TGAGGATTGCAGATACATTGGGAAAAAGAATGACCCATTGATGAGTGGGTCTCATGATATTAGAGGCAACCAATATAAGACTCTAAATTTGTGCATCACCTCGGTAACCTCCATAATGCATATGAGTCGCGCTCATATACATATGAAGGCTGCCAATGTAGCACTCTGCTAACGTTGATCTAAAGGCATCTCAACGAGAAAGGGCAAACCTCTCTCAATTGTTCATGGAAATGCTTAGCACAAGTATCGTCTCTAACATGGGCCCCATTTGTTCGTTGGACAGTCCGTGAACAGCTCATCCCAATTAGACCCAATTGTGAGGTAGGAACACAACGCCATGTCCATCGGCAGCGGCAGAATGTCCTGGCTCCATGTCGATCCCGCCTTATGCCCCCATAAAAACCCTTTTCTCACTCTCCCTATTGTGTCAGTTCTTTCTCTCACCGGCCAAAACTCCGATGCACAACCCCATCGCCACCGACCAAAATGGTGCCCTGCCGCACCCGCGAGGAGCTGCCCTAGGCCTCCCGCACCGCCTGGTTACTCTCGGGGTGCCGGCACCGGCCCCTCCCGTCATCCTGGAGTTTCAGTGGACGACACTAACTCCTCTCGTCATTGCCTATATCCACCACCAGATGAAGTGGGGTCATCCTACGCACCGCGCTTTTGTTGCTTGGTGCGTCCACCTCACACCGCCCGTGTCGCCACCCCACACAGTGACGCGGCCATGACGCTGAGTGGCCCGTGTCGCCACCTCACACCATCTAAAGGCATAGGTGCTCGTGGCCGACTCGGATGGCTCCGAAAATGGCGAGCCGGTGCAAATCTCCATCCTGCAAGATAAAAAAATACTAAGGTACAAGATTATCAAAAGAATAAATAAATAAACTATTAGAAACTCTTTTCACCATAGGGGCAACGGCCGACCCTGGCCGGCCGCAATGTATCTCCTTCGTTAACAGCTGCAGATTCAAGCGCGAGAGTGTTAAAATTTTGAATTTTTAATAGCAATGTATACGTTGGAGTTAGATTTGCATAGACAGAGGCAAATGTGTAGAATTACCTGAACAGAACCACCGTATCAGATCTTACATCATACTCCTTTGGATATTGATCGCTGCCACAATCGTGATTGTGTAGCTTTTTTCGCCGTTTTTCTTTTAGTACAAGACACATTGTGGCCCATGTTCAAAGAAAACAATTCCTTCAGATATGTTACAAATACCATGTTCTACAAAAAATGCACTTTGCATTCACGTCGTACGTCTTTCATGTATATATATCCATAACTTACACTCTTACAGCCATCCTAACAATGAACAGGAAAAACATAACTTATTATCTTTTGACGAGGTATGGTTGGAAAGGTTGAATCTATGAACCTAAACGAAGTGACACAAGCTGGACAAGGGGAAGAAAAGGGGGGAAAACTACAACAATACACGATTTAAAAATTGGAGCCGAATGTCGTGACTACAGCTTCCTTTCAAAATCAGAAGGCACTATCTACCACCAAATGTGATCGGCCGACGGATCAATCCAGTTTTATTTCTTCTAAATGTCCTTCCTGCCCGTTCATTTTATCCGTGGTCGTCTCGACAGTTGGCACATCGCTGTCCATCTTGGCCGTCTCCAATCCGGGTTCATCCCTGTTGGGTGTCTCCACTCGCTGTTCACCCTCTTTAGGCGTGGCCTCCTGGTTTCCGTGGTCTGTCTTTGGTGTCTCAACACTTTGCTCAGTGTTGTTATTAAGCTTGCCGTTTGTTGACTCGTCTTGTTTGCCCTGTAAAGAATCCATGGCACCAGTAACATAATATAAGAAAAGGGAGAACTTTCATATTGATCTCATATAGTTAGTCGAACATACCAAAAGTGAGGAAAAGCATAAGGGAGTTATAAAACCAAAGAACAAGAAACCTTGTAAATTGCTAGTGAATGTGTGCTTTGAATATAAGTGTAAAACAAAGAAGGCAAAACGCCATGTGCCCCTTCAATCACATTTATCAGCCCTATTCAGGATATATTTAAAGAATATAAATCGTTTAAGCACTCAATAAACACAATTTTCATGTACTCTCATAGGCCATGGAACTAAGATTATCATGTCTTCCCCGTCAGCATCCCCCTAAACCTAAATGGCAGGAGATGAAAGCCCACTTGCAACTACAACTAGCAGAAGAGCATTTATTAGAATATTTTTTTTTATCACTGATAAGACCTTGAATGAATCAGAATGTTCTCTCAGGTAACAAGCTAGCAAAATATTTTCCTGCTTTTGCAGTAAGATGGAAGCTAAGAGCAAAAACAAAAACCCTGCAGGGTTGATTCCTTCAAAATGGACTTGGTGGGTGTTTATGCAAAAAAAGGGCTTATTTGCAAAACATGTGGGGTCAGTAAGATTCGAGCTGTACCAAAAAAAAGTACACTCAACCCACCAGCTGCGTGTACATGGCAAAATTTTCCAACACGAATATGCATTAAAGGAACAATATTGTGTTATCCCTATTATGGAATTTGGGAGAAGAAGCTAGTATCCTAGCATTACGACTAAGAAAAAAGGATTACAGCTCGAACCTACTCCCTCCGTTCCGAATTACTTGTCTTAGATTTGTCTAGATACGGATGTATCTAGCACTAAAATGAGTCTAGATACATCTGTATCTAGACAAATCCAGACAAGTAATTCGGAACGGAGGGAGTACAATTCACTTGCCAGAAGAAAGTACCTTGTTCTTGTCACGCCAACTGAGTGAAAATGGGGCAAGCAAACTTATTTTTCTAGGCTGAAACTCCTGTGATGAATCTTGGTTCACTTGGCCAGGAGATGCGTCTCGCGTTGGTGTCCTAGAGGAGAAGGGACAAGGCATCATATCAGATTAGCACCGGAGTACTACAACAACAAATGGCTGTTAATTAAGCAATAGGACACTACCAGTCTCAAGGTATAATTCATGGGTCACTAGATATACCGCAGTAACAACAAGATTAGCAAACTCTTTCCTTGCCACTGTGTGTAGTTATCTGGTCTAATACCATCAAACAAGACCACTATACCTTGGAGAAGGAGAAGGGGATGGTAGTTGTGCTTTCTGATGGCTAGATTGGTATTGAAGTGTTGCCTCCAACATTGTTTCTGCCATGACTGCTCTGTTCTCCATTTGCGTGAGTGAAGCCATAGCTTCATCATACTTTTCCTGCATGGAGAGTTGAATGTATAACACATATAGCATAAATTGAGCAAGCAGAAACATATTTGGTTTTGTTGTATGCAAATCCCAGACAGGTGACCAGTGATGGCAAATAATCATGACCCAATACTAAGAGCCTGTTCGGCAGCCCTCTACTCCAGAAAAATCAGTCGCTCCACTCCGCTTCGCTCAGGAAGCGCTCTCCTGATCGAACTCCACCAAGCACGCCTGTTCGGCTGGCTCCGCTCCGTGCAAGCATGGGCTGCCAGCCCATTCGGGTGGGCAAGAAAATCATGGAGTCGAGCAACTGCTCACCCTGGAGAAAATAGATTCGTACCGTTTCATTGGTGGCACTTGGCAGTGGCACTTTCCGTAATTTTGAACAGATATCGATTCTGCTGAAACGAGGAGCGAGGGTCAGGCCGCTCCGCAAAATTGTATTGCGCGCCGCTCCACTCTCGAATATCAGAGCCGCAGAGCTGATGCGTTCGGCACCACTCCGCCCGCTCCGGTCGTGGAGTTCGGAGCTGGAGTGTTGCCGAACAGGCTCTAACAGTATGAAATTGGAGTTTCAGATTTTTTGCCGTTTTCCAGATTTCAAACAATAGGACACTAACATATAAATGTGTAGAAAGACCACTTCCATTCGATATTGCGGGCTCCCAATTTGATCGACAAATTTAGAGGGCCAAGACTTAATTGCTCATACTGAATCAGCTGCTAATCTTTCGTCGGGCTGTAGTTTCGGTGAGACGTGAGAGAGATACAAACTGAACTAACCTGAAGGACATGTGAAGCAAATTTCTGAGCAGCTGCATCTTGCTCAGCAAAGATGCGGGCATCCTCTGTAACCTTCTGTTCTTGCTCTACACGCATGAGGACCTACAGTGAAGTAAATTCATGGTTAAGTAGATATACTTTAGTAATAACAAGGTTAATTGAGAAGAACGCATAAATAGCAACTCTACCTGAAGCATTGCTTGTTCCTGTTCCTCCTTGTCTGATAGAGATTGCCTTAGCTCGGATAATTCTTGTTCTAACTGCTCTACCTGAGAAGTGAAACTAGAAATATTAAGAATTATCGCATTTCAAGTCTTGAAACCAGAAATTTCCAGCTCGCAGGACTAGCTTAATTTATATAGCATTTTCTAGTTGATAAACTGGTTATCAAATACTCCCTCCGTCCCAAAATAAGTGTCTCAACCTCGAATGCACCGATATGGATACGGGTATCAGTATCGGGCCAATACGGATACGTAAATTCGTCATTTTCAAAAAGTGCCAATACGGATACGTTGTAGGTACTCAAAGCCATCTGGAGGAGATGAGAATGATAGATCTTCAGAGATCAGAGAAGAAAGAAGAGGAGATGAGCTTGGCTGGGCAGGAGAAATGGAGAAGATAAGTGTCCATGGCTGTTGCGTCAGAGGGGACGTTGGTGAGTAGGAGGAGGAGCTCGTCACCGGCTAGCCGCCACTGCTGCTAGCCCTGGGACCTGGGTGAGCAGCTGCTGGCGACACAGCCGCCGCCTGGTGTGAGCATGGGAGGGAGGAAAGACGCTGTGAGGGAAAGGATCGGGGGCATCGGGGCACTAGGGTTGCTGGTTGCTTCTTAACTGGGCTGAGCGGGCTCTTACCTGGGCTGGAAAAGTATCCAAAACGTACTGGCGAAGTATCCTTAGAGTATCGTAATTGTTTTAAATCATTTATTCTCCGATACTCCAGTGATACGTATCGGGGGCGTATCGGAGGAGTATCGGTATCGGATACGGTATCAGATCCGGATTTGCTGGTCGGCTGAAGTATCCGTGCATTCGAGGTCTCAACTTTGTACTAGCTCTAGTACAAATTTGTAATAAGCTCAAGACACTTATTTTGGGACGGAGGGAGTAGAAGGTACTATCAAAATTCAGGCCCAGTATGCAAGATGAACAACACATAGCTGAATAATGGTAATGGTGGGTGACAGTATGAGAAAGATAGTCACCAAAAATGTCCAAATGTTTACCTTTGCACTTAATTCACGTCGATTATCTTGCTTAACCATCTCCATCAGTGCTGTCTCTAGTTCATCAGCCCTGGATATGGATGAAAAGAAATAATCAGAAGGGTACTTCGACTGTTCGAGAAACCCAGAAGAAACAATTCCACTGACTAACGTATTCCGAACGACGAGAACATTTTCTATAGAGAAACATCTTTTGCTCAACAGTACACTAACAATACCTCCGATAGTAAGAAATTTTTCTCCACCAGATAAGAGTTTGCTTACATATAGCTTTTGCAGTATTAATATTGGTCAGCAGCTAAACATGAGAATACTAAGCACGGCTGAAACAATTACTAGAAGGTTCAGGGTCACTTCTGAAAGTGGACTAAATTTTGGTCCATAATTTGATCGATTTTGAACAAGCTAGTAGTTGACGTTTGTTCTCAAAGAGATTGTCCAGATTTAGTGACTTTTTGTCCATGATAACTGTTAGCTCTGATTGGGTTCGTCATGAAATAAACTAGAGTTGACTAGCTGCAGAATAATATGTTCCATCCAGTCAGTGGTCAATAGGACCGAAGCAGCTATCTACTGACAGCAGGTTCCATTTGATTTCAAATGTTACAAAGGTTAATACATCTCCGTTTACAAGTGTGTGGATATGCAAATTAATGGCTCAAACTGGTGACGATCTTGGATATTTCAAAAAACAGACCTCAGAACAGCTGATCTTCTCTCCTCTAGCAATCTACATAGCTCAACCTTCAGCCAGATAACCTGAAATAATACGACCAAACTTAAATGTTGTAAGCAATCGGGTTTGGTGACCACTCAAGACTTACATAAGCATAAGTTTTTTAATGGTGGAAAGTATCATGGTTGCAGTGCTTGTTAGAACAGATAGCCATACAAATTCTAACACCTACTCCCTCTGTAAAGAAATATAAGATCGTTCAGATTTTTATATTAGTGACCTAAACGATCTTATATTCCTTTACAGAGGGAGTACATAATATTTTGGATCAGGAGCTCAATGGTTCCCAGGGATTGAAGATTCTGTCTATGCTATTTGTATAGATCATAGTGAAAAGTACATGTAAATTATTGGAC